>NW_020695284.1:0-11486 GCF_002925995.2 Terrapene triunguis
ATTTTATTACTATTGAATCTAGTAATCCATAAAGCAATCTGTATACAAATAGGGAAAACTGACTCAGTTAAATCTGGTTAGGTACAGTGGATCTGATACACTGATGCAATATTTGGATATTACCAATATGTTTTAAAATATTAAATATCTTCTCACAATTCAGTTCTTACAATTGCATAAAACTCCAATCCAGATTAAACTTCCAAAGGAGTGCAAGGAAAAACTTGTTTTAAAAAAGGCAGTTCTACCAAGAGCTGGTAAGCTACTTCTGAAAATGTTTCTCCTGACAATTTATAAATAAACTCAGTCAACTCCAAAATTTGAAAATGTTTTGGTCTTTGCATCATAACCTGTCAGACAGGAATGGTCCCAGTCAGGGATACAGTAAAGTAGAAAGCCCAACAACTCACTTTCTAGGCCATGGATGCTGGCTCTCATCTAATCCTAAAAAGACAAAAGGTTCTGTTGCTATGGGCAGCTGGGAGGTAGCCTTGCATTCATGAACGAGGTTACAGTTACAAACTCCTCCTAAAGTGTTTGTTTCATCTCCAGTCCAGAGACAGCTCTCAGCTTAATGCACACTTACATCGTAAGATATGAATAGCCATCTGCCATGATAACATTTGAATCATTCCTCTGTGAAACAGAGGAGAATATGGCTATGAAAGAGAATAAAACAAGGAACCAGCATTCACCGCCTTGGTTTGGGGAGTTGGCATTCACATTGAGTGCTGAGTGCTCTCCGAGCTAGAATCTGTAGAGTCCTCTTGTCCACCAGCACTTGCTCTTATACTAGTCTTGAAGTTTGCCCCTTTTATTAAGTGTTAGTGGCCTTCTGACAAGCTGTAGGTTAGGCGTTATGAATTTCAGGTTCTTATTTTGTTTTTCAACAGAACAATAGATGGCTTCTGATCACATAATATGGGTAACTTGAGATAAGCATCCAAGTAGAGAATATGCAAAAAAGTGTGTAAATTCAATTTACAGATCTGATAGCACCTAGTACTTTACGTTTGCAAAACACTATACCCATATCCTCACAACATAGATGTAGTGCAGGAGTGGGCAAACTTTTTGGCCCGAGGGCCACATCTGGGTGGGGAAATTGTATGCAGGGCCATGAATGTAGGGCTGGGGCAGCGTGTTGGGGTGCAGGAGGGGTGCAGGGGGCTCAGGGCAAGGATTCGGGCTCTAGCCTGGTGCCACTTACTTCGAGCAGCTCCGGGGTGGCAGCGGCACACAGCAGAGCTAAGGCAGGCTCCCTGCCTACCCTGGCCACGCGCCGCTCCCAGAAGTGGCCAGCATGTCCAGCAGGGGTGCCTGGGGGGCGGGATGGGGCAGGCGGCATTGCCGCACGCTGCCCTTGCCTGTGGGTACCACCCCTGAAGCTCCCATTGGCTGCGGTTCCCAGCCAATGGGAGCTGCGGGGGGCAATACCTGCAGGCAAGGGCAGGGCAGAGCCCACTGCTCTCCCTCCCCCCGTGGCCAAAGGGATGTGGTGCCGGCCGCTTCCGGGAGCGGCGTGGGCAGGCCTGCCTTAGCCCCGCTGTGCCACGGGGCTGGCAATCCCACGGGCCAGATTGAAAGCCCTGACGGGCCGGAGTCAGCCCACTGGCTGTAGTTTGCCCTCCCTGACGTAGTGCAAACATTGTTCCCATCTTACACATGGAGAAAAAAAGAAATACAGAAAGTTACTTGCCCAAGATCTTACAAGTCAGTGACACTGATGGAATTAGAACTCAAGATTTCCTCACTTCCAACACTATGCACCACCTTTCCGATACAGACAAAAATGGAATGCAATACACTGGGAATACTGGAGACAATTATTATAAAGGCAGTTCAAGAGGGATAATGAATTACTGTGGTTCCAAACAGCAGCTCTCTGAAGAACTATACGTACAACTGAGTGATTACAAGGACAGGCACAGACTACAGTTAAAGCAGCAAGCATCCCTAGATGGAAAGGATTCCAGAAATCTCAATGTAATGCTTTCCAATAGGAAGACTGTACAAATAACAATAGCTGTAACAGAATTTGATTGATGTTTTGAAATAAGATTTTAAAGTCACGTAAAGTTTTTAAATTCTGAAATGGACCTGTTTCGTATGGTTATTTTTGAGATACATTTTCCTAGTTACCTGGAAGGCTAGTGGCTAGAGCTGAATTGTGTGGAAGAGCTAGTGAGAAAACTAGGTAAGGGGCCTTAAGGTGACAGGATTTTTAAAAGATTATGACAGCCTATCAGAACACACATTGCTTTTTAAAAAGCAGTCAGACAAATTTCACCAACAAGTCCTTCAGAGACAGACAGCGAAGGTCGGGATGTGGTACCTGTTCAGACACTAGCAAAAGGGGTTATTATTTTAAGAACATAAAAATAACCATGATGGGGCAAACCAATGGTCCATCTAGCCTAGTAGCCCATCTTCGGACAGTGGCCAGTACCAGATGCTTCAGAGGGAATGAACAGAACAGGGCAGTTTATCAAGTGACACAACCCGTTACCCAGTCCCAGCTTCTAGCAGTCAGAGCTTTAGGGATACCCAGAGCATCTTGGCTAATAGCCATTGACAGACCTATCCCCCATGAGCTTTGTTAATTCTTTTCTGAACCCAGTTATTTTTGGTGTTCACAACATCCCCTGGAAACAAGTTTCACAGGTTGACTATGCATTGTGTGAAAAAGTACTTCCTTATGTTTGTTTTAAACATGCTGTCTATTCATTTCATTGGATGACCCCTGGATCTTGTATGATATGAAAAGGTAAATAATACTTCCATATTCACTTTCTCCACAGTAGTCATGATTGTATAGTCCTTTATCAAACCCGCTCAGTCATCTCTCTCCCAAGCTGAACAGACTCTCTTCATGTCGAAGCTGTTCCATACCCCTAATCATTTGCTCTTACTATTTCCAATTCTAATATATCTTTTTAAGATGGGGTGACCAGAACTGCACACAGTATTCAAGGTGTGGTCATATCATGGATTTAGCTAGTGGCATTATGATATTTTCTGTCTTATTATTGATCCCTAGCCTAATAGTCCTTAATATTGTTAGGTTTTTGTTTTTGTTTTTGTTTTTTTGACTGCTGCTGCACATTGAACAGATGTTTTCAGAAAACTATCCACGATGATTCCAGGATGTCTTTCTTGAGTGATAAAAGCTAACTTTATATCATTTTATATGTATAGTTGGGTTTATGTTTTCCAATGTGCATTACTTTGCATTTATCAACACTGAATTTCATCTCCTGTTTTCTTGCCCAGTGACCCAGTTTTGTGAGTTCCCTTTGTAACTCTTCACAGTCCGCTTTGGACCTAATTATCTTGAGTAATTTTGTACTGTCCACAAACTTTGCCACTTCACAATTTACTCCTTTTTCCAAAGCATTTATAAATATGCTGAACAGCACTGCTACCAGTAAAGAGCCTTGGGATACCCCGCTATTTACTTCTCTCCGCTGTGAAAACTGACCATCTATTCCTAACTCCCCCCCCCCCGTCTTTTTAGGAGTTACTGATTCATGAGAGGACCTTCTCTCTTATCCCAGGACTGCTTACCTTGCTGAAGAATCTTTGGTGAGGGACCTCATCAAAGGCTTTATAAAATTCCAACTACGCTATAACCACTGGATCCCCCTTGTGCACATTGGTGGACCCCGCAAAGAATTGTACTAGATGGCGAAGCACAATCTCCCTTCACAAAAGCCATCTTGACTCCTCCCAAACAAACCCTGTGCCTGTGTGGAGCTGATCACTCTGTTCTATGGTTTAAGCCAGTTTGCCCGGTCCCGCAGCCTTACCGGCCTGTCATTGCCAGGATCGCCGAGGGACCCTTTTTAAAGGTGGGCGTTACCTTAGCGGTGCTCCCGCCCCGGCACAGAGGCGGATTTCAGCCGCAGGTTACACACCCCACTTAGCAGCGCTGCGGCTCCGTAGCCTGGGCTCGCCCCCCAGATGCCCACGGGGCTGCTGGCAGCGCCCATGCAGACTCCCAGTCCCGCCGCTCTACGCAGGGGCCCGGCCCGAGAAGGGCAGCACCGCGCTGCCCGGGAGCGCCCGCCCCCCCGTCAGGGCGCAGCGGGCGGGCGGGCGGCAGAGACCCGCCGGCTCCCGCTCCCCCCAGCGGGCCGCGCCAAGGCCCGCGGAGCAGCCCCCTCGCCGCATCGCGATGCTGCCCGGGCCGGCTCCGCACCCCCTGCCCAGCCCGCCTACTCACCGCGCGGCTCCCACGATGGCGGCGGCACCGAGCGCGGCCTGAACCCACTGAGCCGCCTTCCCCCGCGCTCCCCGCCCCGCCCGGACACGCCCACCACCCCGCGGCACGCCGGGAAAGCGGGTCCTGCCACAGCCAATAAACAGCCCCGGCGGGGAGCGCGCGGACTACCATTCCCGGCGTGCCACGCGCCGCTGCCGCCCACTGACTCCCAGCTTGAATGAAAGGCAACGAAACAGCATTCTGCTGTCGGCGCCCTTTAGCCGCAGAGCATTGTGGGATAGTGGCGGAGCGCGGCGCTGTTGGTTTCCTTTCTCTCAAAGCTCCGCCCCCGGCTCTTGGCGGGACTTGGCTTAGCCCGGCAGTGGCGGTTTTCCCGCGGGTGGCGTGTGGCGGGGCCCTGCCCTGGCAGCCGCCTGGGGACCGCCCCGGGGCTGCTGCTCTGCGTGGCGAGGGGCCCGGCCCGGGCAGCCCCGCTCCCCTTCGGGCTGGGGCCCCGTTCAGCCTCCTGCCCCGCCTGGCCGGCAAAGCCCTCGGCCCCAGGGCCGGCCGGAACGGGAGCAGCCCCAGGGCGGGGGCGGGGACTGAGAACAGCCTGTCCCGGGGCTCTCGGCGACCGCGTCTGGTCCCGGGGCTGTTCTCCGCACCGCAGCGCCAATCCCCGTCCCTCAGCACCCGGCGTGTGCACGCCCCGACCCCCGGCATCGGCACCGGCACCGAGCTCCTCCTCTGCTTCGAAACCCGTGAAACTCCCCTCCGCAGCGAGGTCGCCCTGCCCTGCCCCTGCCCGCCCGCGCTCTTGTGTCTCTTGATTCTTGGCTTCACCCCTTCCCTCGTGCTGCCTCGAATGGGTCCCTCAGCTCTCCCCTTAACCCCGTCTTCTTCCAGGGGGAACAGCAGAACTAAACTTCATTTGCAAATTCAACACCATTAATCTGGGCTTGAACAGGGACTGGGAGTGGCTGGCTCATTACAGAAGCAGCTTTGCCTCTCCTGGAATTGACACCTCCTCATCTATTATTGGGAGTGGACCACATCCACCCGGATTGAATTGGCCCTGTCAACACTGGTTCTCCACTTGCGAAGTAACTCCCTGCTCTCCAGGTGTCAGGATATAATGCCTGCATCTGTAACTGTCACTCTGTGCATCTGAAGATGTGAGGTTTTTACCCACGAAAGCTTATGCCCAAATAAATCTGTTAGTCTTTAAGGTGCCACCAGACTCCTTGTTGTTTTTCCAGGGGGAAGTGACATCAGCTACCACAGGGGGGCTGGTGACATAGGTGTTCTGTGCCTCCTAAAAGCCATGCACCCCAAAGAAACTAGTCCATTAGTTACCTAATGGCCACCCCTAAATGGAGGCAAAGACTGGATAGCTATTTTGCCAAGAAAATTCACCCCAGCCTGGAGGGGAAGACCTAATGGTGCCTAATCTTAGAAAGGCAGAAAAAGAAACGGATATGCCAACCAATCCGTTAAACAAAGGGACTTTTTCAAGAAATCAAAGCAATGGAAACTGACTTTCTTACTAAATGCCTGGCTATTAAGAAAAAGAAGAGGTAGCTGATTTTGATGAGAAGGACTTCTGATGTGGGAGTCATGAGAAAGTGGAGCAGCCTGCTACTGCCCGTGAACTAGGCTCTCTGGCTTCCGCGGGGTGTCTGTCGGAGAGCAAGGGGGGGGGAAATTGCGGGGGAATCCAAGACCACATGAAGCAGCAGGCTGTGAAATGACAGCTCTGCACTTGGGTGAGGGGCTGGTAAAACAGGGCCCTCTTGCGGTACATCTGCGAGGGAACTTCCTCAGCCACTAACACGGTTTCGTTTACAACACTCCAGCCATACCAGCCAGCTGTAAAACCTGCCTGGTGTGATGCTGAGCCGGGTTAGGCAGCTCTTGTGCTGAGACCACAGCCGGTCGTGTTACCCAATGTCCTTTCAGTGTTTCCTTTGTATTCCTCCCTCTGTTTCTTTGCACCCACATGTTGTCTCCTCTTCCACTTGCATTGTAAGTGGATTCAGTGACAGCGAAGACACTGCCTGTTTTTGTTCTGTATTTGGACAGCGCCTAGCACAACAGGGGCTCCTACTTGTTATCATAATCACAGGTGACCCCGGGTCCCTTCCAGAATTGCTACGTTTATGGTCTAAATCCTCAGCTAGTGTAGATTGTTGCAGATCCGTTGACTCTACCATGCGCATTTAAACCAGCTGTTCCCATCCCCTAATTTTATTTAAAATTGGGGCGGGGGAGTGGGTTCTGACGTTAAACCTCAATTTACAAACCAGAGAAAACTCTGCATTAAAGCAGACAGAGGGGAGAAATAATCAAAAATAGGCACCACAAGGATTCGTATTTAATGTACCATATCCCCAAATGGTCTAAAGATCCATAGCTTCATTGAGATAAATGGAACCACACAGATTTCCACCAGCTGAGGTTTCATACTGTTACATGTAATAGAGGTCTATGAAATCATGAATGGTGTGAAGAAAGTGAGTAAAGAATTGTTGTTAAGCCCTTCACATAACTCAGAAACGCTTAAGGGACCACATCTAAAACAAAGCCTAATAGAGTGTGCCCAAGTTGGGAGCGGGGTTCCACTGGGTATTGGACTTTTCAGCTTGGAAAAGAGACGACTAAGGGGGGATATGATAGAGGTCTATAAAATCATGACTGGTGTGTAGAAAGTAAATAAGGAAGTGTCATTTACTCCTTGTCATATCGCAAGAACGAGGGGTCACCTAATGAATTTAATAGGCAGCAGGTTAGAAAAACAAAAGGAGGTATTTATTCACACAATGCACAGTCAACCTGTGGAACTCATTGCCAGGGGATGTTGTGAAAGCCAAAGGTATAACTAAGTTGAAAAAAGAACTAGATAAGTTCATGGAGGAGAGGTCAACCAATGGCTCTTAACCAGGATGGTCAGGGATGCAACCCTGTGCTTCCTAAATCTCGGGCTGCTACAGGCTGGGGCTGGATGATGGGGGATGGAGCACTCAATACATTGCCTTGTTCTGGTCATTCCCTCTGAAGCAGCTGGCACAGGCCACTGTAGGAAGACAGGGCTCGGGGCTGGATGGATCATTGGTCTGACCCGGCATGACCATTCTTATGTACATAGATTGGTAGAATCACAGTTTTTAATCCCTGAAGGGATGGGTAGATTATCTAGTCTGAGCTCCTGTGTAACAGAACCTGTAAGAATTTCACCCAGTTACTCCTGCCTTGAGACCAATAACTTGTGTTGGACAAAAGCACAGATTCCAGAAAAGTAAAGAGTCCTGATTTTTAAGACTTCAAGTGATGGAGAAGCCATCACTTCCCTTGGTGGTTTGTTCTCCCCCCACCCCCACTCCTTCTTTTTTTTTTATAAACAGTATGCCTTATTTCTCCTTTGAATTTGTCTGGTCTTATCTTCCAGCCATTGGTTCTTTTCATTCCTCTCTCCACTACATTGCAGCTCTTTCCTCTGCTTTCCCTGCAGGTGCAGTACTTACATACCACAATGAACTCAATTTATGAAAATATAAAAACATTTTTCATAGACAGATGTCTTGGACTTTCTGTGCTTCAGTGGATTTTTGTTCAGCTCCCCTGCTGGTTGCAATCACTGTGTCTCTGAAGGCGCAGTAATAGACCGCAGAGTCGTTCACTTCGCTGGAGTTTTTCTTCAAATGGAAGGATTTCTTGTCTTGGACATGGTCAGCAAAGAGGCCCTGCTTGTCCCCTTCATCATGGCCACCCCCTGATGTTTTATCTCTCAGCCATAACTTCGGTGCTTTGTGGGGGTGTTGAATATACCAGAGGAGATAAGGGAATAGGATAGACTCATAGGTACACTCAATAACCAAGGGTGCTCCTTCTTTGACAATAGCTGTGCCTTCAGTTTGTGTGACCGAGTCTCCGAACGTCACTTCTGGGGCGGGGGGGAGAGAACAGATATTTATTCTAAAAACTATCACTTTAGGGTGAGAATATTTAAAGTTACCTAAGTGATTTAGATGCCTATACCCCGTTATTTGGGGAAAACCGTAACCTTAATTGCATCCAGCCCCTTTTAAACATTTAACCCTTCCGAGCCTAGGCTTTTTAAGAGTGGTTGGGTTTTGCAAAATGACAATAGAAAGTATTTCCAGCTGGACAAATGAAAAAGCTACTCACTTGAAATCGCAACCAGCAAAATAATTGACCCTCAGGTGAAGAACATGGTGGGAAGTCAATGGTTCATGATCCGAGCTCTTCTTATCACCCTGAAAAAATCCCAATTATGAGGAAGGGATCCGCCTTTTTATTTCCCACAGCTACCAGACAACTGTCTGTTTCAGAGTAAAGCCCTAAAATCACGGTTTGGTTCTCTACAGTTTCCGTTCAGCTGTCTGTGTGGGTGCTAACAGCCTCCTGAGTGGGTGGTTCCTTCACATCTGACACTTCCCTTGAGCTGCAGTGACAGCATTTTAAACAGGGCTCGAACAGAAAGAGGAGGGATTGGACTGCAAGAGGCTCAGAGTTCATAAGACACCAGAGGACAGAAGAAAGGGCGGGTCATGCAGAGATAAAATATTACTGTAAAGATGAAACAGATCCTCCTTGTGGTCAAAGGCATCCACTGAATAGCGGTGTTATGATGGAAAATATGGGTATATTGATGGGATGGAGGGAGGTATTGATGGGAATGGGGTATATTGATCATAAATAGGAGATATCTGTGGGCATTGAGTCTATCGCTAGGAAAATAGGGTATTTTGTGGGGGATAAATGCATTGATGAGAAACGGGGCTACACTGGTTGGATACAGCGTATATTGATGGGAAATAGGAGTATATTTGTGGGGAAACATGAGGATGCTGATGGTTTAACTAAATCACTTAACACCTGTGGTATAAAACTAATGAAACTTCCTGTTGTTGATACAGCCTGAGTGTACTGTACCCGTCAGGATAAGGGCGGACTTCCACCTGCAGGGCTGAGGATTTGACACCTTGACTCAGCAATGGATTGACTGTGCGGGGAGGAGTTTGTGTATCTATATGTAGATTTTGTAAGTGTCCTTGTTCTGTTCCTTAAATGCCTGAGTCATTTCACCTCTCTCAGGGGGGGGGAGGGGGGACCCTCTGCCCCTTTCTGGGCGCTCCCCGCTGCTCAGCCCCGGGGTGGTATATTAATCGCACGGGGCCGCCCCTGACGGTCACACTGTGTCTCTCAGAGCGCAGTGATACACCGCTGCGTCTGCCAGCCTCGCCCTGCGCAGGGACAGGCGGCTGGATTCCCTGTCTCCAGAGATGTGCAAGGCTCCCTCTGGGTCGGGGCTATGAACAGTTTCCATGTATCCACGCCCTATATATTGGGGCCATCAGTTCGGGAACTGCCGGTACCAGAAAATTCATTCGTCTGTAACTGAAGGGTGAGCGCAAGTCAGGTTCAGGTCTCCTCCCTCCCTCAGACGTTTCTGCAGTGACTGGCTGCTTGATATCAGTTCTGCCCAGGGCACCTGGGAAAGGAGACTGGGCCGAGAATGCATTTCATGGGGGCCTTAGGGTGAACACCTCAGTCCCTTCTCCTCATCCTTTATGTAGATCTCATTAACCTCACAAAGATCCCTACTAAGCAGCTTAACAGAGAGAAGAATAATTTCAGAGAGCTCAATCCATAGCCAATGGTCCAGCTTCCAGGTTCATGATGTGCCATGGGAACATTGGAGTTTCTATCACAGAATCATGGGACTGGAAGGGAACTCGAGAGGTCATCCAGCCTAGTCCCCTGCACTCAATGGCAGGACTAAGTGTTATCTCTAGACCATCCGTGACGGCTGTTAGTCTAACCTGCTCTTTAAACCCTTCAATGATGGAGATTCCACAACCTCTCTGTCCATCTATCTATCTATGTGTATGTCTGCATTGGGTGCGGAAGGTGTAATTTCCACGTAGAGCAAACATACCCTGGCTCGCTTTGATTTGAGCTTGCTAGCTAGCAACCTTATCTTTAGGGCTTTTTACAACACTCGCCCATCCCCAGCGTGTCTGAGTATCACATTCCACTAGCAGCAAATCTAAATCTCTCCTTCTGGTCCAGCACAGAGTACACAACCCAACGGAGCGAGGTAAGAGGCAAACCACCAGAGTCTGTTCCACCATCCCTCTTCCAAATTCCTAAAGGGTTCGAATACGGATACTCACATAATGTCAGCAACAAAGTCACTCCCCTCAAGAGAAGCAACAGAGGGTCCTGTGGCACCTTAAAGGCCTGGTCTACACTACGACTTTAATTCGAATTTAGCAGCGTTAATCCGAATTAACCCTTCACCCGTCCACACAACGGAGCCATTTAGTTCGAAATAAAGGGCGCTTAAAATCGATTTCTGTACTCCACCCCGACGAGCGGAGTAGCGCCAAAATCGATTTTGTCAATTCGAATTAGGGGTAGTGTGGCCGCAATTCGATGGTATTGGCCTCCGGGAGCTATCCCACAGTGCACCACTGACCGCTCTGGACAGCAATCTGACCTCAGATGCACTGGCCAGGTAGACAGGAAAAGCCCCGCGAACATTTGAATTGCATTTCCTGTTTGCCCAGCGTGGAAAGCACAGGTGACCACAGATAGCTCATCAGCACAGGTAACAATGCAGGCTGATAATCGAAAAAGAGCACCAGCATGGACCGTTCGGGAGGTACTGGATCTGATCGCTATATGGGGAGAGGATTCAGTGCTAGCAGAACTTCGTTCAAAGAGACGAAATGCCAAAACTTTTGAAAAAATCTCCAAGGGCATGATGGAGAGAGGCCACAATAGGGACTCAGATCAGTGCCGCGTGAAAGTCAAGGAGCTCAGACAAGCCTATCAAAAAACAAAGGAGGCAAACGGTCGCTCCGGGTCAGAGCCGCGGACATGCCGCTTCTACGCCGAGCTAAATGCAATTCTAGGGGGGGCCGCCACGACTACCCCACCTGTGGTCGTGGAATCTGAGGCGGGGGTAATCTCAGCTACACCTGAGGATTCTGCGGACGAGGAGGAGGAGGAGGATGAGCTTGCGGAGAGCACCCAGCACTCCGTTCTCCCCCACAGCCAGGAGCTTTTTCTCAGCCTGAGTGAAGTACCCTCCCAAGCCAGTATCCAAGACAACGACCCCATGGAAGGGACCTCAGGTGAGTTTACCTTTTAAAATATAAAACTTGTTTTAAAAGCAAGGTATTTTAATGATTATTTTGCCCTGAGGACTTGGGATGCATTCGCAGCCAGTACAGCTACTGGAAAAGTCTGTTAA
>NW_020695285.1:0-3835 GCF_002925995.2 Terrapene triunguis
GTTCAGCAGGTTCAAAAAATTAAGCAGCAGCTTAGACTACTAACTGTGAAATGTGGTGGGAAAATGAGGTTTTAAATTACAGTTGGCTCTTATGAGACTCTTGCTAATTGCAGCCATTTTGCTGGACGAATACCACCTCTGGTGATCCTGATGGATAGTATCTGAACCTGTGAGCTAGTTTTCAGTATGCTAACTTTTAACTCATATTGCCAACCCTAAAAATCAACTTAAAAATTGTGAGTCAGCCATTAAAATCATGAGATTGGCTTAAAATAATGAATTTTTAAAAAGGATGGTTCTTTGTCTGAGTTCTTAGGGAGTATGTATTGTGGCAGAGCACCGGCTTTGCCTCGGGCGGTTCTGCACTTCTAGGCGGTTTGGTTTTGCCTCATAGGTTTGCTGTGACCCTCAATGTAGCCTCTCTCCCCTCCTAGAGGCAAGGGTTACAGCTTACTGAGCCACCTTCATCATTGGATAGTCAACGGGTTCAGGGTAGGAACCCTCTTTAGTCCCTGTCTTCCTTCTCAGGGAGCATTTGTGTAGAGGGGTGTGTGGGGGGGTTTGGCGGGTATCCGGGCCTGCCCTCTTCTCTGGGTTCCAGCCCAGAGACCCTAATTGGCAGCTGCAACAGGTAGTTTTCCTATACTACTGGAGCTATAGCCCTTCCCTGGGCTACTTCTCCAAACGGCCCCTCCCAGGTACCTGACCACACTTGTTCTCCTGGCTCTTTTACTGTGCACCTTCTTTCTCCCCGTCTTCCCACAACACACCTTCTTACTCCCAGCTCCTACCAGCCGGGCCTCTCTGAAGGGGCTTCCTTTTAAACTAGTCCCAGCCGATTCTAAATGGGCTTCAGGTGATCTGATTAGCCTGTTTCCCTTGACGGCTTCTAATCAGTTCTTAATTGGTTCCAGGTATCTTACGGAGTCTGCGTGACTTAATTGCTTCTAGCACCTTCCTGACTGCCCTGGGGTAGCCCCTGCCCTGGTCACTCAGGAAACAGAAAACTATTCATCCAGTGTCCAGCGTGTTTTCCTTTTACCAGGCTACTGCACCCAACTGGTCAGGGTCTGTCACAGTATTTTGTTTTCAAACTTTTTCTCTGCAACCATGAGGGCTAGTAATTTACTCCCTCCCCTTCCCCCCCCCCCCCCAAAAGGGGATGAAATTATCACTTTATTCTCTGATTCTATGAACTGGGGCTTTAAGAAAAACACCAAATATCGTGAGGCTTCTGATAAAGTCAACAGAGTTGGCAACACTGTTAACCATTAAGTTTTCTCTCTGATAATCAGCATCAAAGAATGGTAGAAAATAGTTTGAGCATTGATGTCCAGTAGTTTGAGCAATCCGAAATAGGAGAGGGAAGCTCCCCAATTTCACAGGGCTTGAGGTGATATGCTGATGTAGGGGTGCATCATCCTGTAGTGATGGGATGCAGTAAGGGAAAGAAAATAGCGCACTGGTAAGGAGTACATGCTCTCAGGCAACCTGTAGCCAGTCAAGGAAGTGCATTTATGCAGAACTGTGCAATGGCATATCCCTGCTGCTCCCCATTCCTATAAATTCCATCACTTAGATTGGATTAGGATGGAGAATCTCATGGATAGGAAAGGGGGAAAAATGGGGTTTAGTCTCAAATTTTGAAAAAGCAGCTGTAATTTCAGGCATTTGAGAAGACGGGGGCCTTTCAAAAGGGCAAATTTATATAAAACCTTACTGCTATTAAATGCCTTTTTCCCAGAGGGGAGAAAGAGTTGCTTGTGGGGTCTCCCTTTACCCCCAAGAGGGGAAGTGTGGTGAAGGAACAGACCATGGTGTAGGTGAGGCTGATGGAGGACTCTGAGCTCTTCTTCTGCCATCAGGTGCTGGTGCCATTCTACTTATTGGTGGGAAGGTGGGGAGCTTTTGGGGCTCCCTATGCATGTATCTGCTGTTGTTACTTCAGATTAAAATGCTTTGTGAGTCCTCACTTAGCTAGCCACAGATGATGGGAAGCCTTGGGGTATCAGTGTTTCCTCCAGACAGACGAGGGAATCTGAGCTCCTCATACTCTCCCCGTTATTGTTATGCTGTTGTACTACATTATCAGAAGTGGTGGCACTCTTCTCAGCCAACTGCATCATATCTGAGAAGCCAAGTGAGTATGTTACCAAAGCTTTATCCAGGGACAGATTTGAAATAAAGAGAAATTGATAACTTAAAGGTAAAAAACCACCAAACAAAAATCCCCTAATTATGTAAGATCACAGGTCTCTAACAGAATATATTTGCAGTTTTCAACTGTTGAATTAGTTTTCACAAGATAAAGTGTATTTAGATAGCTGATACTGACCCACAAATAAACTCCATCAGTCAGAAAGAATTAATGTACTCAGAAGTCTCTGCCTCATTTAAAAAAAAAATACTTAACGCTGTGCTAGCAAGGCTTATTCTGTATTTCAAAGGAGAAAATGGGGAGAGAGAGAAAGCAGGTGTTTTGCATAGCGTCTAATGGTTAAAGTGGGGTGTGGGGGGGTACTAGGGAGGGGTAGTGCCTTTGTTGGAGGAACATGTCATGCTCCATAGGGCGTAGTTGTTCTTCGAGTACTGTCCCTGTGGGTGCTCCACTCCAGGTGACGGTGCGTCCTGGAGCCGTTGATCGGAGATCTTCGGTAGCAGCGCCTGGTCGGGACGCACACGCCCAGCTGCTGTCTCGCAGTGTCGTTAGGGTCTCCCTGAGTGCATGCGTCCTGCACCCCCCTCGGTTCCTTCTCAACCGTCCTCGGCTGAAGACGGGACTCGGGGCAGGGCTCATCTCTTCCTGGTTACTGTAGGAAATAAGTAGAGAAAAATAGAAATATTTAGCTAGCCATTTCCCAGTTCTTCCTTTCCTTTAGCATAGTTTGTTAGTTTCTTCTCCCCCCCCCCCCCCCCAAATCTTTCAAGTTAGTCTCTTGTTGAGACTTCCCCGGCCGCTCATAGTTTAAGAAATGTGGCTCCTGGGCAAGGATCTATGCCGCGATCTGAGGGGCACTCACTCTGCGTTAAATGCCTTGGCGAGAGACACGTCCCTGTGAAGTGTCTCCACTGCACCAACTTAAAAACTAGAGCTCGCCGTGACAGAGACTTGCGGCTAAAAATGCTTCTCATGGAGAAAACTCTGCAGCCACCTATGGAGAAGGGTAGTAAACCCTCTCCCTCGTGCTCCCCTACCAAGTCAGAACCGACTGGGAGCCCGGCTTCACCCTCTCACGCGAAGAGGCAGGAAGCCCTAATGTCTCCTCTCAGAGACACTCAAAAGGGTAAAGGATCTCCCGCAAGGTCTTTACCCTATGTGCTGTCAGTGCTGAGAACAGGCAACTCTGACCGCCCCAGCACTTCAGCAGCAACTCATGTGGGGCGCAAAAGCAGGGACCCGACTTCCCGCAGTGGGAAGCTGTCCTGCCGGCAACGTGTTCCACCACGGTGCCGTTGGCACCGAATCTGCCTGCCACCCCTGGAGCAGATTCAGACCCCCTGCAGGGCTCTCACAAACATCTCATGGCTCCTACAAAAGTGAAACTAAAATCACTCCGGACTGCTGCTCACACTTCTCGCTCTGCAGCACACCAGCCTAGGGAGCAGCAACAATTCCTGCATCAGCAGGATATCTCTGTGGCCCCTGAGCCGGACTCTCCGCTCCTTGACATGGAGCACTCTCAACAATTTTGAAGTGCAGGTCGGGGGTCTGCGCGACCACCCCTTGACTCCGCCGCCTATTTGCCCATTTTGCTACCACCTCCAGGCTTTCCACCATGTCTGGCAACGGATCACGCAGGACTGCTGGGTCCTGGAAATAGTTCAGTCAGGTTAC
>NW_020695286.1:0-3730 GCF_002925995.2 Terrapene triunguis
GAGGCCCATCGGGGCTGTGGGCAGAGCAGCCCAAGACCAGGTGTGGTAAGAACTGGGACTGCGCCGATGGGCACCTGGCACGGTGTGGCAGCCCCGGGAGGGCCTGGCCTGGGTGCCATGGGCTAGTCCCCCTCCGCTCTGATAGACCCAGAGGAGTTATCCCCTCCCCTACCTTGTCTCCAGCCAACACCGCCCGAGACCGGCCCTGCTTTGAAATGGCTGGTGGTCCCCGCAGCTCCCGGCTGGGGGTGGGGGGGGGCCCAGGGGCTGATCTAGGCCCCCCCCCCGTGAGCACTCCCTGCGACCCCCCCAGCGGGCCAGAGCCCCGGGGTCCCACTCTCCCGCCAGGGCCGGCCACGCGGTTTCACCGCCTGCGTCCCACCCTGAGCTCTGCCCAGCGCGTCCGGCCAATGGGCCCCGGGGAGCCGTGTCCCCGCTGCAGCCCCCCGCCCCCCGGCCAGGAGCTGCCTCCCCCCCTCCCCGTTAACCAGCTGGGACCTGCATCCCTCCTCCCCCTCCTGTGCGGGAGCCGCAGGGTCTCCTCGCCCAGCTGGGAACTGGAGCCCCTCCTCCCCCTCCCCTGCCGGGAGCCGCTGCCCACCCCCACACACACCCGCAGGGTCTCCTCGCCCAGCTGGGAACTGGAGCCCCTCTCCCCCCCCCTTGCCCAGCTGGGGGGAAGGGGCTCTGGTTTCCAGCTGGTTAATGGGGAGGGGGGAGGCAGTTCCTGGCCGGGGCGGGGGGCTGCAGCGGGGACACGGCTCCCCGGGGCCCGTCAGCCGGACGCGCTGGGCAGAGCTCAGGGTGGGACGCAGGCGGTGAAGCCGCGTGGCCGGCCCTGGTGGGAGAGCGGGACCCTGGGGGTCTGGCCCGCTGGGGGGGTCGCAGGGAGTGCTCATGGGGGGGCCTAGATCAGCCCCTGGGATCCAGGACAGATGCCCAGCAAAGAGGCAGGGCTGTCGAGTGCCGTGGCCACGCCCCGGGGTCCGGGCGGGGATCGCCGGGCAGGCGCTGGGTGCTGGGACGCTGGCACAGACCCACAGGATCCGTCTCTGAGGGGACCCTTCAGTGCGCCAGACCTGACGGCTCTCACTTGCCCTTGGGGTGAGCCACGCAGCCCCCCCGCCTCCTGAGACTGGGCCTGCGGCCCCCCTGCTGCCCCCCATGAGCTCTGCCCTGGGGGAGCCAGGCCCTCGCCACAGAGATCAGTGCCCCGCGCCCAGCATGGGCAGCAACGCTCTCACAGCATCACCCCTGTGTCTTACCCTGCCGTGACAGCAGCCAGACCTTTCCCACCCCACTGGGCAAGAGGGGAAACTGAGGCGCACACACAGGACTTCTAACATATTACAACCCCCCTTTGTCCCAGAGGCCCCGTCTAAAAGCTGAGGGAAGCCGTGGTCACACCGTGCCTGGCCCACCTCAGCATTTCAAACAGCCCCTCGCTCAGCGCGTGCTGCCCCCCCTCACTCAGCGGGTGCTGCCCTTCCCCCCTCGCTCGGTGTGTGCAGCCCCCCGTGCCCTCCTCCCTCGCTCAGTGCGTGCCCCTCCCCGTGCCCTGCCCAGTGCGTGCTGCCCTCCCCCCTCGCTCAGTGCATGCTGCCCCCCTGGGTCCTCCCCCCTTGCTCAGCGCGTGCCCCCTCCGCCCTGCCCCCCCGTGTCACGGAGTGCGGGGACGTCAGGGCCCTGCACCCCTCTTCCTGCAATTCACTGTGACTCTCAGCCAGCCAGTAACACGGAGGGTTTATTGGACAGTAGGAACGCAGGCTACAACAGAGCTTGTAGGTACAACCAGGACCCCTCAGTCAAGTCCTTCTGGGGGGTTTAGGGAGCTTAGACCCCAGCTCGGGGTTCCCTGCGTTGCACCACCCAGCCCAAAACTCCTCCAGCAGCTCCCTCCCCCCCCCCCCATCCTCTCCTTTGTTCAGTCTCCCGGCCAGAAGGTGTCACTTCTCCCCACCCGCTCCTGGCCCAGGTTACAGCTCAGGGATCTTCCTTAACTCCCCTGCAACATTCCCAGGTCAAATCCGCCCGCTTCCTGCTCCGTCACAGCCTCCGCCCCCCCCCCCCCCCCTCAGCGCCTACTCCCGCCCCCCGAGCTCTCCCCCCTCGCTCAGCGCGTGCCGCACCCTGCCCATACAGCGTGTGCCCCCTCGCTCAGCGCCTGCTGCTGTCTCCCCAGGTGCTGAGGATCCTGGAGAAGCGGGGCCCCAAGCCGGGCCCGGGCACGGCGGACGACGCGATCGCCGTGCGGAACAACACCTACCAGATGCTGACGCTGCTGGCGGAGGAGCGGGCGGGCGCCGGGGCGGGCGCGGGGCCCATCCTGCAGCTGGTGCTGGCGGAGAACCTGCTCGAGCGCCTCCTGCACTGGCACCTGCAGCGGGACAGCGGCGAGGAGCAGCGGGCGGAGCAGCTGAAGCTCTACGAGATGCTGATCAGCCAGAGCCACCAGCCCCTGCTGCGCCACCCGCCCGTGCGGCGCCCGCTGCTGCGCCTGCTGAGCCTGTGCGCCGAGCCGGCCTCGCCCGCCCTGCAGACCAGCCTGGTGCTGCTGCTCAACCAGCTCTGCGGCTGCGTGGCCAAGGAGCCGGCGCTCCTGGAGCTCTTCTTCCACCGGCCCACGGAGCAGGGCCCCGGCGACCTGCTGCTCTTCTCCCTGCTCGTCCCCTTCATCCACCACGAGGGGCCCACGGGGCAGCAGGCCCGCGACGCCCTGCTGCTGCTCCTGGCCATGGCCGCCAGCAACCACGCCGTGGCCACCTACATCACCGGCAGCTCCTACTTCTGCCCGGTACGGTCCCACACGGCCCTGCGCCCGGGCTGCTCCCCGGCCGGTTCCACAGGGGGCCCCTCCCGGCCGGAGCCAGCGGGACAGGCCGGCCCCAGGGGCTCCTCCCGACCAGTGCCACCGGAGCCAGCCCCAGGGGCTCCTCCCGGCCAGAGCCAGCGGGACGGGCCGGCCCCAGGGGCTCCTCCCGACCAGTGCCACCGGAGCCAGCCCCAGGGGCTCCTCCCGGCCGGAGCCAGCGGGACGGGGGCTTGTGCACGCTGTGGCTGACTCCTAGCAGAGGCGCTCCGGGGGGGCTGGCAGGGCACCTCCTCCGGCCCATCACTGCAGAGTCAGTGCCCCCCGGGGCAGGCCACGGAGGCCCACGGAGATGTGGTGACTCAGCCCAGGTCGGGTCCCGGTCCCCCAGCTTCCAGCCCGGCTGTGTTCAGTGCGTCCCCCGTTCCCCTGCCCTGCACAGCAGCTGGTGAGCCCGGCCCGGCGTGGGGGACACAGAACGGGGTCCAGCCTAGTGCCCAGCCTAGCCCTGAGCTCCCTGCTGGGCGCAGAGTGGCGGGGTGCCAGTGTGTCCCTGCCCAGACGCTGGCTCTGGCCCCTCTCCGCCTGCCTCCCCATGTACTGGGGGATGCGTCTGTCAGGGCAGCGCCTGGCACCAGGTGCCCACTGCTGGGGGCTCTCCCTAACCATCAGCCTTTCGCTGCTCCTGTGCCCCCAGGTCCTCGCCACGGGCCTCAGCGCCCTCTACTCCTCGCTGCCCCGCAAGATCGAGGTGCGGGCGGACGACTGGCACTGCCTGCGCCGTGAGGACTGGATGGGGGTGCCCGCCCTCGTCCTCTTCATGAACTCGCTGGAGTTCTGCAACGCCGTCATCCAGGTGGGCAGGCCACAGCCCGCGGGCGCCCGCCTCAGCCCGCCCTGCCCGGCACCGCGCCCGCCTCA
>NW_020695287.1:0-9430 GCF_002925995.2 Terrapene triunguis
AAAGTGTGCTGAACACAGGTGTTTACAAAGTATGCAGACTGAATTTGTTTGTTCACTCAAACCAGAAAAGCTGCAGTTCCAAACCTTCTCTCTCAATGTATGCAAATTCCACAGTAAAGACCAAACCCTTCTCACAGCACCAGAGCACTTTCCATCCTGCGTTTGCAAAATGACTCCTTGAGGAAAGACTACAATAAATGGAGCTAAAACCCGGCTGAATGAGGGAGAATCTTGCAGAGCATATACTACTTGAGACAATCTTTTCTTTCCCTTGCACTCATGACTTGTTAAAGCTGTAATGAAAACAGTCAGTGCTTACCCTACCCAATAAATGTAATGACTGCATTAATTATATATACATGAATGCAACATTAAAATTGAAGTCGTAGAAGATAAAGGCTAGCTATTATGCTAAGCGTTGCTGGGCTTTGTCCAGTACAGAACAGACTCTTCATTTCCAAGTTACCAACGCTGTGCAGTATTGGACAGCATCACTGTTATGTAATTAGAAAAAAAAGATACTTGTTAGTTCCTCTTGCTGGCAAATTTAAAAGGACAATAAGAATTTGTTGACTCTATAAAGGATGATTCTATAGTGAACTAAAAGAACCAGGCACGATCGATTGCTCTGCAGTGGTTGAGGATCATTGCACTGCACTGATTTACATTTGGCTATAAGCTAATAATGTGTGCATTTGGCACCTTCTTTATGTGCTAGTCATCACTTTGGTCTCCAGGTAGAAAGAGAGACCTTCTGGACAAACGACACAATGAGTCATTAAACCCTTTTAGCCATCAGGCCGTTGTTATTTATGTCATGTCTTTAATCACATTTTCCACATGACTGGTCTTTCGATGTCAGCCAGACATTTATTGGGCCCCTGAGCTGATGCAGCACGTCCACCTGATCTCCCAGCTTATTTTATCAGCTCAGAAACTGCTATTGACATCAGAATAGAATTTATTTACATACACTGAATTAACAGCTCCTGTTTGTTAATATTTTCAAACAACAACAGATAAGAGGCAATCAAATAACCAGCTTGAGTACAAACCATTGCACACAATAATAGCAACATTGTGAAGTGCCTCACACATCTTTCAAAATGTGAAATGCAAGTATATTAGCTACTAAATAAACGTTAATGTAATTGAAATACCAGCCAGACATACTCCATTCTCCTGTCCACTCCACACCAGTTGAATCTTGCAGCACACTGATATGACACTTAATTTGAGGACTTTTAATCAAACTAAATATTTCTCAGGTAGCATTCATTCCTTTTTTCATTTGGCTTACATTTCAGCATGGCAAGGGATCCCCTTCTTTTCTGCTCCTCCCCCATTTTCTTAAAAGAAAAATAATACATTGAAAATGAATTTATCATCCCTAGAACCAAGGAACTAACAATATCAGCTTGAGCCAAATATAGAATAGTTCCAGCTTTCTCAGGCAGCTGATATAGGACTCAGTCTCAATATAGACCTGAAACAAACTCACTGGTCCAGCCCAGGGCCTTTTTTGAGTAGTGAACCTTCCTCCCCACCTTCACAGCATTCACAAAAGGAGACTAGATAAGAACAAACTTATTTTCACTTTCCCCCCCAAGAGGACTGAAATGCAGAGGAAAAGAAGTGTACAATAGTTGTCCTCTATCTATTTCCATAGCAGTGCCAAATGCTTAACAAAACACTTCAAAGTTAACTAAGTTTGTATCAGGACTAAACTTTTGTTTAAATTGTGGAATAAGTAAATTGTGAACCACAGAGAACACCATTTTCCTAACAGGTAAAAAGCAACAGACGTTGGGACATGAAACTAATTTCTGGCTTAAAATTCTGAAACTTCATGGTGTGTGTGAGTGTGCATCACACAAATGATTCATCTAAAGCACTTCAGCACGCTTCTGGATGAAGCTGAAGGGGGGAGGGGAGGAGAGAGAAGGGGTCCAAAAAACAGGCAGAGGAGGAAGTTCAAGTATTCCCTTCCATCCCTATTCTGGTCAAAATTTCTGTGTGACAAGTTTTCAGGCCAGCACTTGTTCCTAGTGAAACAAAGTTTATTGACCTTTTATTTCTGTTATTAAGTTTGAGGATCCTGAAAATCTAAAATGAGGATCCCCGTCTCCTATTCTCCTCCACCACCACAACTGGAGAAGACCTAGTGCCACAGTAGACGTTAGTTGGCTCCAACACCATCCTCTATCCTGAGTGTAAGGGCAAAATACCTTTAACCATCCAAAAAGTGAAGTGATCACCTTGAAAATGCACTGTCTGAGATGCTTTAGGAAATGCCATTTGGACTTAAGAGCAAGAAACCATCAGCGTTGTTCGTTTACTGGACAGAATAGCAATGGATGTGTCATTACTAACGGCATGAAAAGCTCCATTATATGTCTACCATTGTAAAGCCATTTTGTACAGATTTAAAATAATAAAAAAACTGAAGGATACTTCTCCATATAAAACCCTCTGCTTTTTATTCAAGTTCATTGATGGAGTTAATTTATTCAGTAGAACATCATATATTTTATTTGGATATAAAGAGGGAGATTTAACAGTATTCTGAGTGCATCAGTTTCTTTCATATGACAACTCTGGGTACGTCTACACTGCAATTAAAAACCCACAGTTGGCCTGTGTCAGCGGGCTCGGGCTAAGGGGCTATTTAATTGCAGAGTAGATGTTCCGGCTTGGGCCTGAGCACTGGGACCCTCCCACGGGCCTGGGCCAGCTGCAGGTTTTTAATTTTATCACTTTGCAGTCCTTCATTTGGCCCCAAAGAGACTCAACGCATTTTTTTTTGTATTAGTCAGCAGGATCTACAAAACTGGCAGGAGGCAGAAAAAGTAAAATTGCTGATTTTCTTTCCTGAGGACAGGGCACAGCAATACATATTAGTATATTATACCGTGTATCTTAAACGGAGGTCTCATACTTTAGGGCAAATGGTCTACTGCTACCATGGTTTTGGAGACAGTCTTTTAAAGATATGTCAGAATATACAAGAAAGCATAAAGCACATCTTAGCAGCCAAAAACAAAAAATTATGAGTGGGAAGGGGAGTTGAATAAATGCAATAGTGTGAAAAACTGCCTCAGGATCACTGAAGTGAAGCAAGTGCTAGATAACTGCTGATCCCAGTTGAGAAACCAACAGAAGTGATTTAAGGATCACAACAGAACCTACAAATCCATTCCATGGCTATACATTTCTCTTTTCTTTCTCCATTTTTAAAAATATGATACACACCACCATCTGCTGGACAAAGTGAGAAATAATTCAATACAATGCAGGCTCTTTTGACTTGAATGCCATTTTACTATAATATTTACCTGAGGCAGATGCAAAACAGCCTGGGATGTGCGGAGACCATATAGTGCTGTAAATGATGCCTTCGTGGCCTTTAAAAGTGCATAATGACCGCCCCACAGTTGGGTCCCACTAAATAAAATGAAAAACAAAAGTCTGCAGGTGGAGAATAGCAATACTTAAATCAATTATTTATTTTGGGCTAAACACAACTTTCCAAGGTGGCTATTAAAATGTACACTTTTATTCTACTGGGGTTTCTGTACAATAAAAAGAAGAGGTTTTCACATATGCATTCACAGAGAAACTAAAAAATTTTATGCAAAGAGACCAGAATCTCTCAATATTTTTATATTATAGATAGATATAAATATAATATTTTTACTGTGTCCATCAAACAGTATCTGGGCACCCAACAAAACTGAAAATATTTCAATTATCCTTTGAAATGTGTCTGGTCTTTCTGCTATTTAGATATTTTGGGGCTAACGGGCATGCATGCTTCTATATTATTAGAAACAAAAGTTAAAAACGTATCTGTCTAAAGGCCCCATCTTACAAATAGTTTAGCCCAAAATCTCCCAGGGATTTCTTTGGGAATTCTATGTCATGGTGGACTGCAGGATCTTCCCTTTAACACACATCATTGAAAGAACTCATGTGTTTTGAAAGTGTACAGATATGAAGGGCAATGCAGCAAGCCAAATTTAAAAAAAAAATGACAGCATCAGTTTAAGTAAAGAGGAAAGCAGAAGGGACAGAAAACTGCATAAGAGAGGACACCGTTTCCCCACACAAATTAAGAACTACAAGTTCCAAAACAAATCACAGTGCTGACCTTCTATAAAAATCAGACATACCAGTTTGGCAGTTTGATCCCATGAACCAGACACCACTACCTGTTCTCCTCTAGTTTGGCTCCAGTCAACACTGTAAACCTATAAATATTACAACAGCTTAGTTTAGAACAGCATAAACATCCAATTTTGATACTCTGCCTAGCCAGAGTTTCATAAAGCATACCTGGATTTTTAGTCTGTATCACAATCAGCTGGAAATGTGCACATCTGGAACTAAAGAGCAGTCATGAAGCCACTTAACTGTGCAAAAAATTAAATTTAACATTTCAAACAGTTTTTTCTTTATGAGTTCTGCTTTTTGTTGTACATAGATACCCAGCAACAATTCCTCTTAAAACTAGGACTAATGAGGAAAGAAGTTTGAGTTGTGTTATTTATTTGTTGTGGAAAGATTCATTAGTCACTTCTTAGCGTATCTCTACACTGCAATTAAAAACCCACACCTGGCCCAGGCCAGCTGACTCAGGCTCACGGGGCTCGGGCTAAGGGGCTATTTAATTGTGGAAGAGATGTTCCAGCTTGGACTCCAGCCTGGTCTCTGGGATCCTCCCACCTCACAGGGTCCCAGTGCCCGAGCTGGAGCCCAAACAAGAACGTGTACCCCACAATTAAAAGCCCCTTAGCCCAAGCCCCAGTCAGTTGGCACAGGCCAGCAATGGGTTTTTAATTGCAGTGTAGACGTACCCTTCAAGAATTCAAAAATCTCTCATTTTTTATATACACAAAGTGAAACAGAACCTTATAGTTGGCCTGTTTGGAAACATCTTGGTATGTTTAATAGAGAAATTTAAAAGCTGAAATCATTACATAGAATTTGATACCTCTGAAACTCTTCTCTCTCATGCTATATATAAAAAACTACATTAGAAGAAAGTTCAAGTTGCAAAGTCAAGCACCCAAAAAACTAGGAAATGCTGCAATTAAGGTTGAACACACAACCTTAATTTGCCTGCCTTGTGCACATGCCTTATAACAGTCTCCTTGCTCTGGCAGTCCCAGTCTTTCCCATCCCTCTGTTCAAGAAAGTCCTGCTCAGCCCCTTGTTCCTGCGCTAAGTACAACCCACCTGAAATCAGTGGGTTTGTACTCAGCACAGCTAAGCCATGCCACTGCTGCCCATGGTACTGCAGACACAACTACTATTTATACTCACGCTAGCTCAATGACAGCTAGAACGAGTATGTGTATGCAAGCTGGGAATCACACCCTTAGCTCGTAGTGTAGACGTCGGCCAAGAGAGCCAATCACCATAAATTGGGTTTGCAGTGTATTCTAAAAACGGTCTAATCTCTTCTGGTATCTTATTCCACAGTTGAGATCCTTAGATCGAAAATACTTTACCTCCAATCTTTCATGATAGGTTTTGTTAGTTCTATTGTCCCAGAAAAGCATAGCTGTCCTGGTAGGTAATGGATACAGAAGTAAATACAGATATACTGGATAGCTGGATCTCAACCCATTAATGGTTCTGAAGATAAGGAGTAAGGCCTTGAATAGACATTGAAAATGAACCATGAGCCAGTGCAGAGCACATTAGTTTTGTCTACACTGAGGACATTTACTGGTACATTCAAACTATTTTTAATTTTGGGGACTGTTAATAACGCCAGTGGTGATGTTCTTATGGTAGCTTGGCCTGCTGAGATCACTGATCTCTACACAAACTGGAGAGTCTACATTGCTTCCATCTTCAGTTTCTCTTAAGCCTTGTCTACACTAGACACATTTACGATAGTACATTTACTGTGGTACCAAGCAGTTTGTTCCCTCCATCCATTGTAATACACCTCACATCCGCACACAAAAGCGCCCAGAACAGTTCATGAGTATACCATATGCTGTTCGGAGCAGACTATGCTACAGCAGGACCAAAAACCATTGCACTCTGAATCATTTCAGCAACAGTGTGGATAGCTGAAACTGTTCAACTAGTTCTGGCTATTGTCCAACAGTCCACCAGTCACAAATGGTAGCATCTACCCACCAGTTTGTGGAACTACTTTTGAGAGTTCTGACACCAACTAAGGGATAGGTACCAAAAAGCACTGAAAGTAAATCAGTTTAGTCCTAATGGGAAGGTGGAACAAACCTACAAGTATTCTTAATATGATTCGGTGTTAGGGTAGTTGCACAAGAAGTCTGTGCTTAAATTGGTGCAACACAATTGATTCAATTCTCTAGTGTGTATGAGATTTTATAGTGAATTCTGATAATCCAGTTCTAGTGTTGCCAAATATTTATATAGCTGTTGCTGGACCTCATCTGAGAAAAAGGGAATGAAAGTTCCTAGCTATCTATGAAGTGGAAAGAAAGCAATTTTTTGCCATGGTCACTATAAGGGTTAACGATTGATCCATTGGGACCTAAGCTTTCACACCACTTTGATGAACAAGGAACAGATGCTTTTGATGGGAGGAGAGATCAGCATTCCAGTGAGTTAAAAGCATTTCCCCCTTCCAATCAGTATCATTTCAACCTATCCTGGTTTCAGTTTGAGCAGCTGTTCTTCATTCAGGTGTTGATTTCTTGTAAATAGATTAGCAAAGGTGTTTATTGCTTATGTATAAAAGGGATACAAAGATGATACCCAGATATGTGTGTTACTGCCAGTGGTAACTCCTGTTGCAGCAACACCTTCATGCTTTTATGTGTACCAGACAATGGTACACATACCAAATCCTACTAAAACCAAAGATACACTAGATGCCTCACAAAACACAATGTTCCTGCCCTGAAGATCTTACAATCTAACTAACAAGACAGTTAAACAGTAAATCAATAGAGGATATATGAACAAAGTGTTAAGACACAAAACTTAGTAAACAAAACAAAAAATACCTACCAGTTTCTCTAAACTGTTCCTGTATCCCCCTATGTTTTGTATGTGTCCAAGCCAACCTGCCCCACAGTGGCTGACCTGAAGAGCCCTCCTTTCAAACACACACACCCAGAGAAAAATCCCCCTTCTCAAAAGGAAATGAGTATGTACCCACTCACAATTTAAAAAAAGGAAATGCTATAAAGTTCTCCAAGCTGGTTCTCAAGAGCTTGTCTACACTGTGTGGTCATGTGCAAAAGAGGCATGTGATTTCCAAAAGCACATCTATGTGTTGCACCCTAACTGGCTCACGTGCATCCAACAAAAAGTTCCCTAGTCCACATTAACATAGTGCAGGAAACACTACATTAACACACACAGAGAAATTTTTGTTCACACCAGCAGGATCTACAGGGGCCAACACACTGGAGCTCTTTAGAAATCATACTCCTCTAGTGCATGTCATACCACGCAGACATGCCCTAAGCGTCTGCAAAAGGGAGATGTGCTACTTCCAGCCACGGCAGCTGCCTATCTGTCTGCCTGCCTCCTGGAGGTTGTGACTCTGCCCTGGATAGATTGGGGAGCTCCTGTCCTATGTGGTGCCCCCCAAGAGGCCATTGTAGCCACGTGGGGGATCTAAGTAGTGGGTAAAGCAGGGATGGGGGAAGCGACCACCAAGCCTAGATCAGTTCTATATCCAAACTCTCTGCCCCCCCCTCCCCCCCCCACACACACATAGTTACAGCTGCCTCAGAAGTTACTGGATTGAGCAATGGAAGAAGGACTAAGAATGCAGCAGAAACCCTAACTTTCAGAATTTCCAGATAACAGTTTTCAATCTTAATTCTCATCTGTGTATGTCCAGTAATAGTTGATACATATCAGCTAAGGAGAAGAGGAAAGTAAAACCTTAACCAAATAGGCATTCCAATGAGATTTCAACCCCGTTGGAGTAAATCAGTGAATTAATTTAGTTCTGGTTATTCATGAGGTGCAGTAATTGGCTGAAAGGAGAATAACACTGATAATAAAGATGTGCATTTATATTAAAATTGTTTACACTTCTTGAAGTGGGAGGACTGAATCTTATTTGGAAGATGAAGTTGATTCCTGCCAATCTTACCATTAAGACATTATAAAACTCAATAGCAGCATTCATTAAAAGTATCAGAAATGGATTAAGAAGGCAGTCAGTCATCTTTAAAAGCATTGTCTATCCATGTTTACCAGAAAATATTAATTATATTCCTATTAAGATCTGGTCTCTCTTAGTGCACCACTTATAAGAACTGATCCAATTTTTCCATATCTCAGAGTAAACAGTCAGCCCATGTGTCCTGCACTGTCTTTCTAACCCATGGTTGACTGTCCCTGACTCCCTGCTCTCCCTGTTAATCCAAGAAGTTGCTTGAAAAACTCTTGTTTCAAAAACAAATGGTGCAGCAGAATTAATAATAATCCTAGGGGTAGAATTACAATTATAAAATGGCATGGAGAAGAGGAGGAGAATGAGAGGCAAGATTTTAGGGGCAGTGATCACATCTTCCCTACATTTTTATACAACCACCAACAGAATAGAGCCCTGCTCCAGTTTGGAAACCATGGACACTATCATAAATATAAAATAACTAAAATCATAACTGAACTGTCTAATAAAAAATTCATGCATCCAAATTCTTTATCTGCAGAGTGTTTTTATTTTAATAAACTAAAGCAGCAATAAAATTCAAAGCAGCAAGGTTACACTGGAACACCCACAAGTCTCAGGTGGTTTCAGATTTCAGCTTTGTGCCTCATTAGGCCCCTCCTGAGGCTTGTCATAATTGGATCCCATATCTAGTTGTGTGTTGTTGCTCTCACATCCACCAGCTCACCAAGTGAGGATAATGCTTTTTACCTAGCTAATCTGACAGTAATTCAGACAATAGAGAAGGATCGAGCTGATGGTAACAAAAGCAATGTCCAGGGGGAGTGGCTAGGGAAGCATAAAGAGGATTCATGGGGTGGTTGGTATAAGTGAGAAGTCATTGGAAAATAAGCAACTGTGTAATATAAAAACAACAGATAAATGTAACGTGCCCTTTTAGAAAAGTTATAAGCATACTAAAGACTGTGGAGTGCGTTAAGTTCTAAAAAAATATAATTAAATTAAAAAGGAAATGAGACAGACCTCAAATGGAATTCAATGCAAGGCAGTATTGCTAACAGCAGCTAATCAATTAAATTACAGATCCAAAGAAAAAACTTAACAGTAATATACCATTATGTCTCTAGCCTGCAGCGCTTGCATAAAGACATTTTACTCAGTTTTGCACAGGGAACCTAGGGCTACCATACATTCGGATTTCCCCCATCCCCTGCAGCCTTAGCACGCCGCCCGGCCCCGCAGCTGTCCACCCCTCCCCCAGCTCACTTCCCCCTCCTCCCCTCCCCTGAA
>NW_020695288.1:0-10696 GCF_002925995.2 Terrapene triunguis
CAGACTCTTCTATGGGCCCAGATCAATTTCTCTCTCACACCTGTCATTGCTACACCCCTCACAGCAACAGGAAACAGACAGAGGAGAGGAGAATTCAGAAGAAGTGGCCAAGGTCACAGGAAAGCCCCAGCTATGAAACAAAGAAGAGTAAAATGAAAGAGTAACAGAGGAGCAGAATGGCCAGAAACTTCTGGGGGACATTGACACCAAAAAATTGGTTTGGGTCAATACATTGGTTTGGGTCAATAAACATGTTTTATTTTTATATTTTCAAAGTGCTTTGTTTTCATTCTGACCATGGAAAATATTTTATTTTATTTTATTTTTACTATAATAAGCTTCCATTTGGAAATGTGAAGTCATTTCACAGTGGAAAAATGGAATCTGACACTTCAAAAATGTCAAAACAAAAAGTTTTGAACATTTCAAACTTTTTTCTTTCTAATTTTTACATAGAAAAAATCATGAAAACAGACCCTTTCCATGAAAGGTTTTGGTTGTGATGAATTAGCATGGGTTGGTGAAACAACGTTTTGCTGAAAAATTCCTGATAAGCTTTAATTGTGATATTCACACCTAGAGGCCCCAGTGAAGATCAGGGCCCCATTCTGCTGTGATCTGTGCACATTCATTATAAGAGACAGCCCTAGCCCAAAGAGCTCACAATCTTTTAGATGCTGCTTTGCTCGATGACTGATTGTAGTACCTGTCATAGGCCGAGGACAATGCACACTCCTGAGGATCAATGTATCTATCCACAAACACCCTGGGTGCCCACCTCTATTTACTTCACCCACCTTCTGGAGAAGTTTGTCTGCAGACACGCTGCCTTTGAGTGACCTGCCTGTAACTACAAGGCCTAGAGAACAAAATTTTCACCATGTATACATAACTCCTCACACATTTTCTGTACCCACATCTCTGATTTTGCATGACCCCATTTGGTGATCATATGGGATCCCTGCACCTCTGCATACCCCTGTGCACTCTGCCAGCTGACATCAAGAGGCTTTGGGTCACACCAGTCTTTCACCGCATGCTGCCACCCTGCTCTCACCAACGCTGCTGGCAGAATGGAAACAGATTTGTACCCAGAGTCTCCACTCTGCAGCCAGCATAAAATGCAGGCCAGGATCTGCTCCCTTTCCTTGCCCTGAGCAGTCCTTCCTTTGTGAATAGCTCCATTGGGATGGATTGCAGCTGTACAGGCTCCCCTGAGAAAGGGCTGGTGCTTAGCTGCACTGACCCAGGAGCAAACAAGCCCTAATACTGGCAGCATTAGCCTAAATGGTAATATGGGCTGGGGAGGTTGACCCTGCTGACCCTCACCTCAGTCCTGCTGAGTGCCAGGGACACAGGGTCAGTGAGGTCAGGCAGAAGCCATCCTAAGCAGGGCCGGCTCCAGGCACCAGCAAAGGAAGCAGGTGCTTGGGGAGGCCAATAGAAAGGGGCGGCACGTCTGGGTTTTCAGTGGCAATTCGGCGGCGGGTCCCTCAGTCCCTCTCTTCCTCTTTGAGTTGCCGCCAAAGTGCCACTGAAGAGGAAGACAGGGATTGAAGGACTCGCCTCTGAATTGCCACCGAAGAATGAAGCGGCGTGATTGAGCTGCCGCTGAAGTGCCGTCGATTGGCTTTTTTTTTTTTTTTCCTTCACCGCTTGGGGTGGCAAAAAAGCTGGAGCCGGCCCTGATCCTGAGCCAATGAGATTTAAACGTGACAGTATTCCAACCATCACTGATGGTCTTTGCATATCCTCCCAGGGGCAGCTACAGACAGGGAATAACTCCCAACAGGTGCAAACTGCAATGAGCTGCCCCTAAAGGGGGATGTCATGGAGATCTCTACTCACTGCTGGGGCACCTCCTTTTGGGTTGTCTGGGGAATAGATCTATCTGGTCTAATACCCCCTTTTGTCTCTTGTCCACTCTGTGGCCCCTCTCATGCTCCAGGATTTGCAGTGCTCCCTCTTCCTGGCTTGGCCTTCCTGCCAGGTCATTGTAGCTTTCCCTTTCCAGGGTATCAAATTCTCACTGGACTGTCTGTGTATCATTCCCAGCAACCCTACAATCTAAGGCAATGCCACTTCCCCAGTGGCTGGTAGGGGAACTGGGCCCAGCCACTACTTCAGGTTCCAGCTCAGAATCCCTGCAGTCCCAAACCTTGCCACTGTTTCCCTGAGACGTTTCCTTCTCCACCTCATTCAAGCTTCCACTCTCCTGTCCTTCTGTGTAACCCTTCCTTCAGGGCCCAGATCCCAGGCCTTCTCCTCACCCCTGGGGTTTCCTCCTCTCCCTATCTAAGCCCAGAGGGTGACTGCAGACCTCCACCCTACAGCCTCTTTCTACTGTTAACATCCCAGCCCTCTACCAGCCCCACCTGGTCCTGTCCAGCTGGGCTCTGTCCTCAGTCAGGGGTTCGCCATCAAGCCTAGTCTCTCCCTCAGGTGTGTCCTGTCAGGTTACTTAGCACCCTCACAAGCCATTTTAACCCTTTCTGGGCCATTGCGGGGGAATACCCCATCGCAGGGAGCCATAGGCTCCATGGGGCACACTAGGGATGCTACTACCACATCTGATTTGACATTAAAGGTGCTCAGGTACCATAGTGATGGGTTGATTTACACCAGCTGGGCATCTGCCCCATTTGTCTCCAATGGAGAGTTGATCTGAGGAAGGGATGTGTGGGAAATCAGACGCTGTTGCAGACATCAAGGAAATCCGTCCAGACTTAAAATGGCTGCCCAGATTTCTCAGGTACAGTGGATCTCTTAAAGAACCCATGAGAGAGAGTCAAAGTGATACTGTGAGGTAGCCCCCAGAGACTGACAATTTAATGAGAGAAGATGATGGTCTTTACTGAACCCTCTTGTCTTGAAACGTGCAGACTGTCTCTAATACTGTGGTTCCTACAAATGCCTCAGCCATGTGCCAAGGGGCAGTGTGACGTTTACAGACACTGGGGAGCGAACACCCAGTCAGGTACTTGTGTAAAAAGCTCCTTGGAGACCAGCAGTAGGAAAACCTTTGGCCATTAAGTGGGCCTGAGCTGTACAAACGTACGCTCAGGCCTTGTCTACACTGGCAGCAGCATGTAGGATATGCTGAGCTGCACACCACAGTGAAAACCAGGCTGCGTCCACACCCTGGTGTGTAACTACATGTGGCAGTGAAAGCCTCCGGCAGTGGGGAAAGGCTTTGGAAGTGGGGACTGCCGGAGGCTTTCCCTGATGCCCATAGGCGCCAACTTCCTCTCTACCTGGGAGGGGCTCGACCGCCCCTCCACCCTAGGCCCTGCCCCCTCTCCACCCCTTGACCCAAGGCCCCACCCCTGTCCTGCCTCTTCCTGCCCCCACTCCTCCCCCATCCCATCTCTTCTTGCCCCCACTCCTCCCTGCCCCTCCTCTTCTCCACCTCTTTCCACTCCCTCCCCGAGCACGCCCCATCCCCGCTCCTCCCCTCCCTCCCAGCACCTCCTGCACATCACGGAACATCTGATCACTGTGGGCAGGAGGCACTGGGGGGGAGGAGGAGGAGTTGATCAGTGGGGCTACCGGCAGGTGAGAGGCTCTGGGGGGAGGGGGCGGAGCTTGGCTGCCGGTGGATGCTAAGCCCCGTTAATTTAATTTCATACGAAGTTGGTGTCTATGGTGCTGCCTCCCTCCCACAGTCACAACCTTTCCCTGTGGCAGTGAAGGGCTCTCGCAATGGGAAGGCAGCAGGACACTGCACTCTGAACATAGCAGTGTAGATATGAGATTCATTGCTTGGATGTGTACAAAGCCATGTAGGGTATATACCCTAAGTTACTGGCATGTCTTTTACTGCTTAAGCTGTGCATCACTATCAATAGTGCTATGTATACCCATGCTGGTGTGTGTGTGTGTGTGTGTGTGTGTGTGTGTGCAGTGTATGTACTCTACATGCCGCCGTAAGTGCAGACATAACCTTCTATGGGCACAATACTTCCTCTTGTGACTGAAAATCACTGCGGCTGCCACTGCAGACTCCTGACAGGGTTCTAGTCCGTGCAGTTGGCAGGACACATCATGTGTTAACCCTCAAGTTACAGGGGAACATGCCAAAAGTGATCACGCATTTCTGAAGATGGAGCTATAGTCACGCTAGACCTCACACAAAGGTGCGAAGTTCTGCACATTATCTTCCCCAAGCGGGTGAGTCACTCAGGTCTGGAAACCAGGCAGATAGGAATGACCATGATAACTGCAGCCACTCCTCGTTCTTTGAGTATGCCCAGGAACAACTCATGTGCCCGGTGATGGACCTGGAGATCACCGTGTGGGAGCTGGAGGAGATTCTCCCCAAGATGAGGAAGAAGCTGGAGAGCACCTCCATGAAGATGGCCAGTATGGACTTGCACAGATTCAGAGTGTTTAAAAAGAAAGGTGAGCACCTTGGAAGACCCTGCCAAGGGTATATGGCAGCAAATCAATGAGTGAGAGTTTGCTTTAACATAGCACTGCACACCCTCCCTCTTCCAGTAAGAAGCTCTGATACCTTGAATAATGTTGGAATAGGTGCCACTGCCTGTATATCTTTAGGTGCCTTATCTAAGACATTGTAAAGCAGAATGACTCGGAAACAAGTGTCTTATCTAAATTGCACAGATATTGCACAAGGAAAAGCCAAGTGTGTTATCTTAGGGGTTTACTCTGCTCTCTCAGTGAGGCAGATGGCAAAACTTCCTTCTCCATCTATGGCAGTAGAGTCTGACCCTTGGTGTGTGGCTTCGAAACAAGGTGTTTCTTTTTTGCTTGTATGGGACATTCCACTGGAGACATTATTGCAACAGGTTAAGGGGAAATGTTTGCCCAAGGGGAACAATAGAAGGGAATTGTATAAATTAAGTGTTTCTGTGTATCAGGGAGAGGTCAGAATATATTGGCCAGTGTTCAAGATCAAATGCTGCATCCTCTACTGATGGGCAGAATGAACTGAACACCAAACACAGTTGATCAAATCAGGAGGCCTCTCTTTTATTATAATTATTTGAATTAATCAGTGTCACATAAAAGACACTCTGCTTTTAGAAAGACCCAGTCCCTGTCCTAAACCATTTACAGACTAAAAGATCAACAGACAAAGGGTGGGGGAAAGGGCAGCTAATAGTGGCCAAGTGCTCAAGGGAATAGTTTTCTATGACCTGAAAATTCCAAAGGGATTTTCCATTTCCTTGTTGTTATGTATCTCCACCATTAGAAGTAATGGAAATCCTCTAGGAGTAATGGCTATGGGGTATGGGAGATTATAATTCCAGAGATTTACTCAGTATCTCAGACTCAGGAGGGGCTGACTGAGATGGGAGTTTAAGTTTTCAAGTTATTTTCTCCATTTTAGAAGGAATGTTTCTTCTGGAAATATGAACACAACCCATCACAATCATACATGCTGCCCCCTTATTCTGGAAGAAGTTGTGTTGCCCAAAGTTGGTTTATTACAAGGGACTATGGGTGCATCCAAGCACAGCCCTATCCTGTTTTAATTTCCCCAGGCACCCTTTATAATTCAGTCTCCACTGACACTCAGTTTCCAGCCAGGATGAAACATCCATTCTGCAGCTTTGGGTGGTGCGATGGGTTAGCCAGATTACTTACAAATAAGCTAATTAACTAGTTTGCATACAATGGAGCTGCACAGAACTTGGCAGCTATGTCAGTTCCCAGCCAGGAAGCTACACATGGGCCATCCATTCTCTGCCTTTGCCCTTCTCCATGAACGATCATGCAACCCTCTCTATGCATTGACTCTCCGCCTATTTGCAGTAACCCTAAGATTCTTGGCAGGCTGGGACTCTGGTTTTGTTTCCTAAATATAGTCTAGGGATCCCTGTCAAGTTTGGCAAGCTTTCCAAGGAAGAAAAAGAGCAGATAAGGAAAAACATTGAAACTTTTTTTATCCTTTATGGGGATAGAAGGTTCAGACAAACTAATTTGCACCTACGGGTACCCAAAGGAGAGTGCTGCCATCAACCAGACCAAATCTGAGATCCTGTTCTTCAGGGAGATTGGTGAGTTATATCTGCCTTCTAAGTAGATACCACAACACTTGTAGGGCTCTATTTCCCCTACCCACTGAAACAGGACACACGGTGCCACTTGTCTTGGAAAATCATTTTAGATCAGCTTAAACAGGAATAGAGCTAAAGTTACAAAATCATATAAAAGCAACATTTGGTAGAACACTTCTGGAGAGATATGAAAACTATCAGTGCTCTTTGTGTGTGTCTAAAGATATTGAGAAAGTGGGAGTTAACTTCAAGGTCAACACAATAGGGTTCAAAACGTGTCCTGTCCTTCTGACAAGGTGATAATGTAACACTAATGTGTATGCTAAATTAACCCCCCCCCCTTTTTTTTTTTTTGCATGTAAAGTGTCTGTTTTCCCTGGAATTAGATGCATTTCCAGGGGTCTATTTTCCAGTGCCCTTTCTCTCTAAAGTTTGGATCTCTGATAGAAGATCAGGACACAGCTCTGGTGGGCAGGGCATGATCTCAGGGCACGTACACTATAGCTGGGGGCGTAATATCCCGCTGGGGTGAACTTACACATGCTAGCTCTGATTGAGCTAGCAAGCTAAAAATAGAAGCATAAATCTGGCACTGCAGGTGGCAGCATGAGCTCACCACCTGAGAACAATCCCATCTGAGACCCTGGGTACGTACTCAGGGTGGCTAACCCATCGTACCACCCATGCTGCCGTGGCTATGCTGCTATTTTTAGCATGCTAGCTCAATCATAGCTAGTGTGTATCATAGAATCATAGACTATCAGGGTTGGAAGGGACCTCAGGAGGTTCTAGTCCAACCCCCTGCTCAAAGCAGGACCAATCCCCAACTAAATCATGTCTACCCAAGATGGAAATAACACCTCCAATTGCAGTCTAGATGTATCCTTAGTAGAGTATGGATCTCCTGTAAACACACTCCAGCAGTGAGGATTTTGCAAGCTGTGTTTTGCTTGTTTGATTCTTGCAAAACTGCCAATGAAATGCTGCAGTGTGAAAGAGCCCCCAGGTCTGGGAGTGTAACGAAGTCTGTTCTCAGAGTGGGTGACACAAGAACAAGTTCTGGCAGTGAGCTCAGTATCAAAGATAGAAGATTGTTCACTGTAGGCTGCATTTAGGCAAACCTTCTTCCCAGAATGAGTTTTTTTCCCCCCATATCTTGGAAATCTGACCACTGCCCTTTCACTTTCCCTGCAGTAACTGATGTGTCAACGTGCAGCAGAGCTCTCTCCACTGCGTATTGGCCAATCCTGAGGACTTTACTCAAGTTTAATCAGGTTAAACTGCCACTGAAGTCAGGAACAGCTTGTTTGAGTAATGACCTTAGGATTTCCCCCATAGAAGGGCAGGATCAAACCCAATGGGCCAAACCCCAAGACGTGCTGGGTGCCAGCAACTCCTAATAAAGTCATTCGGCCGAATCCATAGGTCTTTCTTTTTAACTCTGTCCTTCTGAGGCAAATTCCTACGGACTTCCTGCGCAAGGACTCAGTCCATGAGTGAATGAGGCCCTCAGGGTTTGGGGGACCGATGAAAAGTGCAGTAATCCAATGCACATCAAGATCCAGGTCCTGTTTCAGGAGACTTAGTTTGTGTGTTGATAAGGGCACCTCAACAAGGGCTAAGATATTAATTAGAACTTTGGCTGAAATCCTGGCCCCACTGAAGTCTGTTGACCTGGCACAAACAATGAAAGAAAACACGTAAGGAAACAGGTTAATAAAGGACAAAGCATAAACTGACATGTGGTCTTGTGAATAACATGTAGTTAGTAGACAGAGAAATAGAAAGAAGAGTAATGTGTGATAAGTTTGCAGCTGCAGCTTTGCTTATTAGCATACTTTCCAGTTTGTGGACAGATCATGATATGTTCAGGGACTGGATACAAAAATCAGTAAACTATAAAGCCAGATATAGTTTGAAATGCAATGGGCATGTGTCAGTGTGGTTTAGAATATGAATATAATCTGATTTATTATTATGTGCTTTGGAGCTGTGGTAAACCCCTGTACCCACTGCATTTGGGTTTGATCACCTCAGCTTAGTGTAGCTTTATGCCAATTAAAAAAAAAATGCCAGTGATGAGTACGGATTCAAGCTTATTTCTTGAGAGCCACATGGAAAAGGCCTTGGAGAAAAATCCCAACAAAGTCAATGGCCAAACTCCCATTAATTTCAGTGTGGCCAAGATTTCACCCCTTGTTGGGGTCAGGACACCTGTTTGCCAGGCCAAATTTTTTCCAAATTGACCACTGATTTTGGTGGCCACAGTAAAACGCGAGGGCCTGACTTTTCAAAGTGCAAAGCCTCCCAGTGGAGCTGTGAGTGAAAGTGAGCAGGCCCCAGTTCTGAGTTCATTGATGTTTCTGTCACTAGCCCAGAGTAGGTGTCATGATGGGGTTGCCAGTCTCAGCAATTCAATTTTCTCAGTCATTCTGCCTTGTTTGTTTGTAATGGTTTTGCTATTGTGCAAACTTGTTAGCATTATCCTGGGAGTGCAAAACAAGGTAATCCTCTACCCACTTTCCTGTTTGATATTCTTCGGCATCACTGAACCACTTGCTTTCTTAGACTGAGCCTAAACCGTAAGGGCCTGATTCCCTGCTATACACCAGTCTGACACCAGTGTTACTCGGCTGAAATCAGGCAAGATACACTGGCCTAGAATTGATATAACAAAGTGGTGAACCAGCCCCCAAATGCTATTCATTTTCCTCACTGCGTTGTGTCATTAAGTCTCCATGTCCATCTCACTTTATAGAGTATATTGATTAAATACAAAACATTGTTTTTCCTTCTGGCTGTAGCTAGGGGGATTCCATGCCCCTGGACATTGGTATATTATCAAGCAAAGAAGATGTTTAACACCAAGAATGAAAAAGGAAGGTTGGAAAACAACCTTCTTAACATTTTGAAGCTCTTGGATGAGTAATTGATCCTCTGGAACATTAATTTGCACTCAGTGTAAGTCAGTGTCTTTGTGTCCAACCCCAATGTTTAGCATGTGCAAAACTGCCATCTCCAGCATTGCAACCATGGAAGGGAGCTCACTGCTTCTATAGAATCACACCTTTCTAGTACTCAGTGGCTGAAATGTCTAAATAGTTAGGACAGTGCGCTCCTAATCAAAAGAAATGTAGTTAGAATTCTGTACGATGTTTGACTAAGTACAGCATGACATCTGGATTAAAAAAAACTAGAATGATATCAAATTAATATGAGGTGGGTGAGGTAATACCTTTAACTGGACCAACTTCTGTTGGTGAAAGAGAAAAGCTTTTGAGCTACACAGAGGTCTTTGACCTGAAGAAGAGCTTGGTATAGCTGGAAGCTTGTCTCCCTCACCCACAGAATTTGGTCCAATAAAAGATATTACCTCACCTCCCTTGTCTCTCTAATATCTTGGGTTCAACATAGCTACAACAACACAGCAAAAATAAAATTGATATGGCCACATTGCATAAATTGAATACATTTAATTGTAAATGAGGTATCATCATTGAGGAAATGTGTTTCTAGTGGGGTCCCACAGGATCTGGTTCTTGGGTCCACATTATTGAACATTTTTATTAATGACCTGGGAAAAAAACATAAAATCATCACTGATAAAGTTTGCAGATGAAATGAAAATTGGAGAACAGTAAATAATGAAGAGGATAAGTCACTGAATACCCCAGTCCAGGTCCCACTTTTGCAAAATGCTGTTCATGATGTACTAGTGTAAACTAGTATCAGAGGGGTAGCCATGTTAGTCTGGATCTGTAAAAAGGGACACAGAGTCCTGTGGCACCTTATAGACTAACAGACATATTGGAGCATAAGCTTTCGTGGGTGAATATGCACGCATCTGACGAAGTGGGTATTCACCCATGAAAGCTTATGTTCCAATACGTCTGTTAGTCTAGTGGAAACTAATTCTGTCTCTTTAAGACAGGATGGGAATCCTACTAAAGAACTGAGAGTCAGTGAAAATGCTAATGACCAACCTGAAAAAGGGGAGGAGGAAGCAATTTCCCAGGCGGGTAAGATACAGCAAGCAGCTAAAGAAGGGCTGTTGAAAGATCACAACCCTTTAAAAGGGTGGGCGTGGAGATGGATTTTTTGCATGCGCATAGCCCTTGAGATCACATGCAGCTCCACAGAGGGCCAGTCAACATGCAAACTTCCCTCCCATCCTTACCTCACCCCCAAAGACAGAATTAAACTGAAAATCCTTACTGAAGGGGTCACTGAGGAAAACACTGAGTGAAAAGGAAAACCAGTAACTGAACACATGTTAAGGTTCAGGGAGGAGTTGAAAGATACAATGAGTATTAAACAAACCAGACTGTCTAAACAGAAGGCGTGGTCTGATAAAGATACTTGGAAACACTTCCCTCTCATAGACTTGCTGTCACTGTTAAGTCTCATAATACAGAGTTTAAAAACTAGGAGTACTTCGAGACTAACACATTTATTTGGGCATAAGCTTTCATGGGCTAAAAGCCACTTCATCGGATGCATGCAGTGGAAAATACAGTAGGATGATATATATATACACAGAGAACAGGAAAAAATGGGTGTTGCCACACCAACTCTAACAGACTAATCAATTAAGGTGGGCTATCAGCAGGAGAAAAAAAATTGTAATGATAATCAGGATGGCCCATTTCAAACAGTTGACAAGAAGGTGTGAG
>NW_020695289.1:0-5704 GCF_002925995.2 Terrapene triunguis
CTGTGACCTTCCCACGGAGCTGAAGTTGGAGTGTCAGCCAGTGTCCATGACCTCTGACCTGACAGCCTGATTGGCTCCTTCCTCAGCAGCTGCCCTTGGAGCCAGGGCACCCAGAGCACAACCAATGGACCTGGCCACTTCCTGTGACCTTTGACCCTACACGTGCCACTTTTCTTTGGTTCCGTCCATGCTTGACCTTTGACCCAACCCCACCAGGGATTGGCCAATTACCCCGGACTGATGACCTTTGACCCAAAATGGCACCTGAGGCCTCAGGCCTTCGACCTGGGTGTGAGCAAATGGTACAGGCCAATGTTGCCATGTGTGACCTTTGACCTCTGACCCTAACCCTGCAGGCAGCGTCTCGGTTAATGGGCTTGGCTGACACCTGTCAGCTCAGCTAATGGCTGTAACCTCTGACCTTTGACCTGTGGTCGATGAGCCCAGGACTTTGCCCAACCAGGGGTCTGACTACAGCAGGAAAAGGCCTCAACTCCCAGTGACCTCTGACCCCAGTGCGCTGCCCCCTGACCCCGGCACATCCTGCTGTCCAACCAGCAGCCAATCGGAACGGCCGGACCACAATCTTTGACCTGCTCCCAACTTCGTGATTTTCTTGTTTCAACAACAAAAGATTTCTTTGTATTTTAAGAAATTAATTTTATTATCGAAACTGAAAATTATTGTGGCCCCGGGCCCCATTCCCCCCCGCAAGCCAGCCAGTCCCCGCCCTGAGGCTGGATGGGAGCTGGCGCCCCCTAGAGGGGAAGGGCCCCCTACCCCACCCCACATGCAGGGTCCAGGCTCTGTCCCCGCCGCGCTCAGGAGAAGAGCTTGCTCATGGCCTGGGCCAGGCGGGCGTCCCGCTCCCGCACCCGCTGCCCCACCCTGTCCAGCTCCCTGCGGGCGGCCGCGTTCCCCGGCTCAGCCACCAGCACCCCCCAGAAGTCCTCGGCCGCCCCCTCCAGGTCATTCATGGCGGCGCGGGCCAGGCCGCGGCGGTACCGGGCCTTGGCGTGTTGGGGCCACAGCGCCAGCGCCTTGGTGCAGTTGCGGGCGGCGTGGGCTGGCTGGGTGAGCCGCACCTGGCAGGCGGCCAGGTTGGCGTGCAGGTCGGCCCGCAGGCGGGCGTGCTCTGGGTCCGGGGGTGCCGGGCCGGCGGCGATGGCTAGCTGCAGGGCCCGGGCATAGCGGCGGGCGGCCGCCCCCACCTCACCAGCCCGGTAGCGCTCCGAGCCACGCTCCTTGTGCCGCAGGGCCAGCGCCCACTTCTCCGCCGGGTCCAGCTGCCAGGGCTCCGGGGCCGGGGCGAAGGAGGCCAGGTGCAGCCCCAGGACGGCCCCGTCCGGGCCCCGCAGCTCGGCCCGCTCCCCCGGCCCCATGGTCTCCAGGCAAGCGTCCACCAGGCCGTCCCAGGCGCCGTCCCCGTCCCCCAGCTCCAGCTGGGCCCAGCGGTTGGCTGGGTACCCCAGGGGCGCCCCCGGCGGCGCCTCCAGGAAGACCTGGCACAGGGCGCCCAGCGTCGGCTTGTCCAGTCCCGCGCCCGGCTGCAGGATCTGCTTGGCGAAGGCGCCGTCCGGTGCCACCCAGGCGTCCGCTGGCTGATTGGGCGCCTCCAGGTTCTCTCTCTGGTCCTCTTCTGGCCCCGTGCCCTGGGGCTCAGCGCCTCTGCTGGCACCACTCATCCCATTGGCCGCTCCGCCGACCTCCGCCTTCCCATTGGCTACTGCCGCTGCCTCCATCTGCCCTCGGCCAAGCGGAGAGTGCGGGGCTCTGGCTTGGCACCCCCAAGAGGTGAAGCCAGACAGGGTTGGGGGGTTCAGAGACGGGCAGCTCCTGTGAACCAGAGGGCAGGGGAAACGGGTCAGAAAGAACCCAGGAATCCTGGCTCCCAGCCCCCCCAGTAAACCACTAGACCCCCCCCCCCGAGAACCCAGGTGTCCTGGCTCCCAGCCCCCCCCCAGTAAACCACTAGACCCCCCAGCCCGAGAACCCAGGTGTTCTGGCTCCCAGCCCCGCCCCCCCAAGAACCCAGGTGTCCTGGCTCCAAGGCCCCGGCCAAGAAAACCTGGGCATCCTGGCTCCCAGCCCCCTCCCCTAATCTGCTAGACCCCCCTCCCAAGAACCCAGGCATCTGGGCTCCCAGCCCCTCCCCTCGAGAAAACCCAGAAGTCCTGGCTCCAAGCCCTCCCCCCTCAAGAGAACCCAGGCATCCTGGCTCCCAGCCCCCACACACAGAACCCAGGAGTCCTGGCTCCCTCCCCCGCTCGGGCTGTGCTGTCTGTCTCTGCCCTGCTCCCTCGCTCCTCCCCGCCCAGCTGTGCCCCCTCGGCCCCCCCTCACCCGGGGCTGGGGGCGCAGACTGGGGGGATCCGGCTGCGCTCTGGCCCCGCTCCTCCGGCCTCCCCCCGCCGCCCCCCCTTGTCTTTGCATCACTTCCTGGGGGGGGGGTCTGCTAGGCCGCAGCCTGCCTCGATTAGTCAGGCTGAGCCGTGTGGGGAGGGGCCAGGCCCAGACCCCTCCTGCCCCCCACAAGGGAAGGGGGGCTGGGACCCCGTGCTCCATCAGTGTGTTAAGAAGCAGCAAACGATTGGGGGCGCTGGGGGGGTCTCCCCCCCAAATCCCTCCGCCCCTGGGCGCCGGGGTTGGCCAAACAAGATGACTGCCGGTGGCTGACCCCGCGTGTGGGGGGGTGGGGGCTGGGTTGCAGCTGGGGAGATCGGGGATGCACCCCAAGATTGAGGGGGGCAAAGGGGGTGCAGATGTGGATGGGGCAGAAGGGGCTGTTGGGGGGGATGGGGAAGGGGGGATTCGGGGGTGGGGGAGGGCAGGAATGGGGAGACAGGGAGGGTGGGTCCTGGGGTGCCGGGGTTGGAGTGTAGATCGTACCCCACCTGTGCGGGAACGGGGGGAGGGGAAGCAGGAGTGGGAACCCCCTCGGGGGCCAGGGAAAGATGGGGTAAAGGGAGGGGAGACCATACCCCTAATTCAGGAGTGTGAACCCAGGCGTCCAGGGAAGATGGAGTTTTTTGGGGGGCTCTGTGCCCCCTAATTCAGGGCGAGGGAGGGGTGCGAACCCAGGCATCCGGGAGAGACAAGGTTAAGTGTTCATTAGTTCACCCCTTGATGCAGACTCGAGGGGGGTTATGAACCCAGGCGTCCGGGGGGGGGGGGGTAGCAGAGGGGGCAGTGTTGAAGACTACATTTCCCAGAATCCCCTGCTCTCCTTCCCCCCTCCCGCTTTATTTCCATGCCGCTTACGTCAGCGCCCAGCTGGGTCCGGCATGGTCTGACTGGTCATTGGGGGTGAGTGGGGGGCCCGGGGGCCCCGGGAAAGCTGCGGGGTGGTGGGAAGGGGGGCCCGGGGGGCACTAGGCAGGGTCTGGCGGGTGCTGCCGAGTAGGGATCCGGGGGGATGGAAAAGGGGGTGCACTGCGCCCCCAGATCACCCCTCAATGAGCCCCCGTCTCTCTCCCAGCAGCTTGCCGCTATGTGGGGCGGCACATCGCCTCGGCTCTGCGTCGGGACGACCCTGGGGCGCCCCTGCCCCCCAGCCGGCGCAAGGACCTAGGTAAGTGCACCCCCTTTCTTTGCTGGAGGGCCCCCTGTCCCTACGCAGCCCCCTTGGAAGCAATCTGAGTCCCTGTGGGGTGCCCCACCCCTGTGAACTGCACCCCAAAGCTTCCCAGTCTGCTCTCGAAGGAGCCCCAGTTCTGCACCCTAAAATCCCCTCCTCCGTCCCCAGGAAGGTGCCCCTCTACTCCTGTACCCCCTCACTCCTATGCCCTCTTGTCGCTACACCCCAACTCTTGGGGTCCCCAGTTCATGCCCCCAAATGGTCCTGAATTCCCTTACTGGATCACACCATTATCCGCACCCCAAACTCCCCCATTCTAATGCTGAACCCCCCTTTTCCAGCACCCCAATTCACCCATAATACACTCACAGGGCACCCCTTTATGCAGCCACCCCTACCTAAACAAGAGAGTGCACCCCACTGGCTGGACCCTGAGTCCCCCCGCAAACTCCCCCACCTCCCTACAGCTCACCCCCAAAACTCCCTGATCTGCCCTTCCAATATGTAGCTGTTCTGTACCCCTAATTTGGCCTTCACCTTGTCCTGCACCCCAGTTTTCACCCATTTTGTCCCCCAATCCCTCCCTGATTTTGTGAGGGGCCCCTTTGTGCACCCCCAAAATCTCCTATCTATGGGCAGAGATTCCCCCTTTTCCGAACCTCCAAAATTCTCCATATTCATAAAGTGTCTTCCTGGTTCTACCCCCCTCCCCCCAAATTTCGGGTCTCTTTGTAGAGATTCTCCCTCTTCTGCACCTCAGAACTGAAGCTATACCCCAGAATCCTTTAACATCTTTCTGGGGCCCACTGACCTGTTCTGCATCTATTCTGTATCCCCAAATCTTTCCATCATTTGGGGGAGCCTCTTGTTCCAAACCCTCAAACTGACCTACACCATCCAGATCTTTGTTGGGGTTTCCCACTCTTGTGTACCCTGATTTTTGGTCCCCCTGCACCACAAAATGCCTCCTAATCTCTGGGGTTCCCAATTCTGCACCCCAAAATCGCTCCACATGTTTGCAAAATGCAATTCCTCTAGGTCCCTCATATCCTGCCATATCTGGAAATCACCTCCGTTCTAGCACCCTGAAACTCCTCTGTTCTGCTCTTTGCGTGCACCCCAAAACTTTCACTGCTTCAAGGTGCTACCTCCTAGCACACCCCACAATATATTGGAGATTTCTGCCCCCCCCCAATATATTGGGGGAGCACATCCCACTGGGAGACTGTCAGGGACAATGTTGGGAGTACAGTGGATTTTGGGGGTGCCTGTTAACACCCCAAGTAACTCCCTAGGCACCCCTCTTTCTTCCCCCCATAGGTAACAAGAAAGATGTAACCCCTCGGCCAGTGGTGGCTCCGTTGGACTCTGTCCCCCCGGGGCGCACTCCCCTGGTCCCAGCAGAACGGGAGGCACCGGGGTGGCCCTCCTGAGGCTCACAGTGGGGTTGGCGAGGGGCGAATGACGGTTCATCTGGCAACTCCCAGAGTCGTGGGCAGCGGACGGACCCGAGACATCGACCCCCCCTGACCCCACTGTACCCCAAAAAGGAATTCAGAATAAATAGGTTTCAGAGGCCACTGTGCAAAGGTGCCAAGTGAGGGGTTCTTGTTGGATTGGAGCTGCTGGTGGACTGGCTGGCTCAGGGGGGCAGGAAATGGGGCAAGGGACCTGTCCCCTCTAGGGGGCGCCGGCTCCCACCTGGCCCCAGGGCAGGGACTGGCTGGCTCAGGGGGCCAGGGACTGGCTGGCTCAGGGGCCTGTCCCCTGTGGGGGGGCGCCGGCCCCGATCTGGCCGGGAGGTGGGTGGGGCAGCAGGGGGGTGGCCGGGGGGCAGGGGGCACCCGGAGGATACAGAGCCGTCATGGCCCAATAGGCCACACAGATGAGGAGCAGGAGGAAAGTGACCAGTGGGTAGAACAGGGTGGACATCATGTAGCCGATGGCCCTGGAAGCGGAGACAAAAGGGGGACCCCATGTTAGTTCCTGTTTTGGGGACCCCCCCAGGGCTCCTGTCCTCCCCCCCATAGTCCCCCACTCCCCATAGAGACGTAGAGCTCACCGCCCCACCGGCTATCAGATCCATGGGCCCATCTAACCTGGCATCCCGTCTGCTGGAGATCAGGC
>NW_020695289.1:5804-6758 GCF_002925995.2 Terrapene triunguis
GGGGTGCGGAATGGGGCAAGGGACCTGTCCCCTCTAGGGGGCGCCGGTTCCCACCTGGCCCCACGGCAGGGACTGGCTGGCTTAGGGGCGTGGGGAATGGGGCAGGGGTCTGTCCCGTATAGGGGTGTCGGTTCTCATCCAGCCCCAGGACGGGGACTGGCTGGCTCAGCGGGGCAGGGAATGGGGCAGGGGTCTGTCCCGTATAGGGGTGTCGGTTCTCATCCAGCCCCAGGGCGGGGACTGGCTGGCTCAGGGGGGGGGGGAATGGGGCAGGGGCCTGTCCCCTCTAGGGGGCGCCGGTTCCCACCTGGCCCCAGGGCAGGGACTGGCTGGCTCAGAGGGGCAGGGAATGGGGCAGGGGCATGTTCCCTCTAGGGGGCGCCGGCTCCCACCCGGCCCCAGGGCAGGGACTGGCTGGCTCAGGGGGGCGGGGAATGGGGCAGGGGCCTGTCCCCTCTAGAGGATGAGCTGCTAATGTCATGCAGCCTTATGACATCACTGCTTGTGCTGTTGGCATAATGTGATGTCACAGAGGGAGGGTGGTGATGTCAGCATACGGAATGTTGATGACATCACAGCAGGCTGTGACCTCACCCACCGGCTCTGGCCCATAGCTGGGGGGTGGCTGAGTCCCTCTGGGAGCCGGCCTGGAGCATGAGTCGCTACTGGCCCTTTAAGGGGGGCCGGAACTACACGTCCCAGGAGGCAGTGCGCCGCTGCGCACGCGTAGCACGGACTTGGCGGGGGCAGCTAGGATGGGTCTGTTAGTCTCAAAGCTACGCATGCGCTCTTTGGAGTCCTGTCCACGCGCCGCTTGTTCACCCAGCTTCGCGCATGCGCGTCGCTATCTCCAAACTCACGGAGACGCGTCTCAGGCTCCTATAACTCAGGCAGGCGCAGTGAGAGGCTCCCGCCCTGTGAGCATGCGCCGTGCTGCGCGCCGCCCCAGTATCC
>NW_020695290.1:0-6737 GCF_002925995.2 Terrapene triunguis
GGGTGCTGCCATGCAGCCCCTCCCGCTGCGCCGCCTGCCGGGAGGGCTCCGCTCCGGTCGGCGGGGAGGGACGGACGAGGACTGCCCTGCCGGGCTTGCTGCAGGGCGCCCCCGTCCTCTGCGCCGCTGCCCCCTACAGGGCGGCCGGAGCAGAACAAAAAAAAAAGCGGCCATGCTGCCCTAGGATTGGGCGGAATGCCGCCTCGTTCAATCTGCCGCCCCAAGCACCAGCTTGCTCGGCTGGTGCCTGGAGCCGGCCCTGATACCTGCCCATAACTTGGAGAAGACATACAAAAAGCAAAAAGTTATTAGCAAATTCTGCATTTTATCAGGTTATTTAAAAAGTAAAAATAGCAGTACTGAAGGGAAATAAAAAACAGTCAATTCCTTACCTTTATAGCCTTGATTGCTGCCTTGGTGATCTGTGTCATTTTAGCCTTAGAAATAGGTGGTTTGTATTCATTTAGCGAGTACAACTGGAGGGGGAAAAAAAAGGCAAGAGCTTTGTAAGAAGAAAGGAAAGAATTCACCTATCTCAATGGGAAGTTAACGTTGAAAATTTATGCCTGTGTGCATTCCATACTCACCCTGAAGGGGTTAACATAGGCCAGATAGGCCAATTAACCTATTAGGCTGCAAAGGGGGGGGGGGCAGGAGGGGGGAGAGACATTTAGGCTGAGAGGAAAGCCCTAATCAAGGGAAGCTCACCTGTACAGGAGCAGGCAGCGCATCTATAAAGTGAGAGAGCTGGTAGCAGAAAGTCACTTTCTCTGGGAGGAGGGAGAGAAAGGGATTTGGAACCAAAAAGAGGGGCTTGGCTAGAATACTGTAGAATGTGAGTCTGGGATCGGCAAGGTAGAAACTAGTCCAGGGGAGTGGCAGGAAGGTTTGTGGTTGTTCAGACCCTTGCTGCTGGATACAGAGCCGTGGATCGGAACCCTGAGTAGAGGGCAGGCCTGGGTTCACTTACCAACCACTGAGTGAGTGGCACAATCTGGGCAGAGAACTTGGAGGCTGTCTGGGACCATGCATTCTACCCACGGAGGGAGTGGCCCAGTCAGGACAGATGACTTAAGGACCACCTGGGACGGTGAGGAAGACGCTGATAGTACACTGTAAGGGGAGGACTACTGTGACTTGGCTGGAGGGCTAAACCCATGAAGACGAGGCAAGACAGCTCCTGAGGAGCAAGAGAGGAACTACAAGAAGGGGGCATCAGGCTGAAAAAGCTAATCCCCAGAGCAGCCAGGAGAACGTACCTCCCAGCACTGAGTAAAGCATCTAGTTACAGCCCCTTAAAAATATAGTTAAATTTCAAATAATTTAGGCATGCAATTGTATGCCTCCTTTGAGCATGCAGTTATGCAATTTAATCAAGTAACTGCATATACAGTGGATCATGCTTCCCTGAGTGATATTAAATTCAATAGTAACTTTAATAACTAGCAGTAGACTGTATTCCATACTCTGTATTTGCACCAACATCCCACTGTCAGTAGTGATCCAGCAAAACAGAGCTTATCAGAGGTTTGCTGTGGACTTAGGTCAGTATGTAATCATAATTTTGTAGTCATGACTGATGGACCATAATTAAAAATATAATTCATCCCTCTCCCCTGAACAAATTGTACATCCATACTCCAAAGCCATTTACTTGCTTTGAAAGCCTCAAGCCATTCATAGTTAACCATCTCTACATTCATTTTCTTTTCTTCTTTCTCCCGTACTCTCTGTGCTACCAGATGTAAGATAGTCAGATATTGTGATGTTTTTTATACTCGTAGTAGTAGATCTGCAGCCAAGCCAGAAATAGAATGCCAAGCCAGAATGCTTTACAACTGGCTTAAACTGTGACCTAGAATCAATCTACAATGACAGCTCTTCTTTCAGTTTACACATCTATTTACAGTTAGACTGTCTGCCTCAATGTTTTATATGAAAGAACTATTTTAAAGAATGTTAAGGTTGCAAAGTCTAGCACTCAAAAGCCAGGAAATGGCTGCATTAAAGTTGCCTGTGCAAACTGAATTTGCCCCCTTGTACATATGCATTGTGGTCTTCAATTGCATGATCATTTCTTATTTCTTTTGGATGTAACTTCCTAGGTTTCTTTAATAACTTTAAAATTCAAAAACAAAAATTCCATCATGTGGAATCATATTGATTTCCCCCCCCCCCCCCCCAGGTCATCAGAAGGACTGGAATGTTTAGACAAACAGCAAAGTCCTCTCCCACTTGAGCTACTGGAGAAAAAGTAAGAGTAATAACAGGAAGAGTCTCTATGTGGCCCTACTACTAGAAAGGAATAGAGACACACTTTGCAGGTAGGTTTCATAGCTATTTACTGGACAGCAAAGGAATGTAGAGACTCAAGAATCTTGGATTCAAGTCAAGGTTCTAAAGGGGAGAGCGTTTTCTAGTGGTTAGACCCTTGTGTCCTTGTCTCCCTCATGCCTCTCCCTGTCCCCTTCCGTTCTTATCCCCCCACTCAACTCCTGCCCATCCCACCCTACTGGTGTATCTCCCTTGGCTCTTTTCAACCCCCCGTTCAATCCACTAAAGTCAGTCTCTCTTTCTACAATTATACCCAAAGTTTGATACAGTTCATATTTTTTGTTTTAGATTTTGTAACATCAGAGAAATAAAAAGGGGACCTGAAAGGGACTTCTCTCATGCCAACAGCCAAATTCAAAGTTGTATCTCTCTTGTGATAGTTGGGTGCACTGTCAACAAACGTATCTGCAGCTGTATTTGTTATGCCGTTCTAGCTGTTATTAACAACAGCTGTTCCACACACACACACAAAAAACCACAAATCCTGAACTCAATTCTTTCCAGATAAGGAGAAAAGTATTTGAACTATTTTTCCTTAAATATTTATATAAAGTTTAAGTCTGCACATTATAACAAACTTTGTTTTGATAATGGACTATAATTTAGACAACTGGTGTATTATGTCCCCAATGTACTATCTAACAGATTGCAAGCCTTCTGGAACAAGAAAATTATTTTCCTCTCTGTGTAGTTCAGCACACAGTCCCATGATACATACTTTTTTTTTTTTTTGCAATTTTACCAAGTTTAATTTAAGGTAACAACTGTTTGTTTTTTAATCTGTTCTGTTATATTCCTTATAAGTGAACTGAAAACTAAGCTTTATATTCCATTCAACTAGGAGTACTTCACAACAATCAGCAGCCCAGTATTATTCAAATAAAAAGAGGGATAATGTAGCCAGCCGCCACTTTAATCTTTACTACAGAGGTGTCCTACCTTACATAGCAGCCTTCCTAAATGGTTGTTGGCAGCATGTGTGATCTTAGTTATATTTGTACCAAGCTGAGATATTATGCCACCAATACACAACTGGGAATGCTGCTCTAACTGTTCTACTCAGACAGCACAATTCTCTGTTAGGTTGCTCAAACTGCCCTGCTTGGATGCAGGTTCAGTCCTAAGACTCATGGCAAGTCTCCAGTGTGGTACTTCATTGGTCAAAGTTCAGTTGTTCTTGGCTAAAAGGCTAAGATGCACTGATGCAAACATTTGGCTGCCAACTAATTATAATCTACTTAACTATAGTATTACTAGGAGGAAAAATAATAATCTTAATAGAAAAAAATTATCAGATCGCTTTACTTCCAAGTCTTGTGGATGTCTTCTATTCTGATAACCTCTGAGAATCAATCTTTTCCTTAGAAACAATACATTTTACAACTTCTCTCTCTTAAATACACACCCATAACCAGGGTGGATAAAAAAATCAATGATTTTTAAAAAAAAAAAAATTTTTTTAAATCGGATTTTTTTGATAAAATGCATTTTGAGGAAAAAAACCTATCTAAAGATAGTTTTAATTAAGACACATTATAGCTCAAAGATATCTCATCATGGAATAGGGATTATAAATTCTAATTCTATAGTATGAGACAATATATTCATGTAATGTTTAAGAAAAGTTTTGTAAATGAGTTCCAATCATTCATGAATTAGGGGACCCAGTCTTATGGGGTTTCAGGGGCTTCTGTATAGATTATTGAGGTTAATCTTTTTATCCACCCAATGGGACTCGGGGCTCAGTCTAGAAGATACCATCAGAGATGCTTAGTTTTGCAGTTCTCAAACTGTGGATTTGCGTCTCCAGCGATAACATACTTGTTAACAGCAAAAATGTTTTAAAATAAATAAATAAATAGTATAGAGGTGAGAAATAACAGACCTCAACCCTATTGTCCCTCTGCAAATTTGTGTACACAGAGTCAATCCCTTACCTCTCCCTAAAACTGCAAAGTTTCAAAAAGTTCAATGAATAGAAGATTGTTGGGGGCAAATTAGATCTGGACAAGGAGAAGTCTGGAGATAAATGTGAGAAGGGAGGAACAGGCAGTAGAAACAAAAGTGAAACTGTTTGAGCGGCATATTCCAGAAGTCTTGAGGTCTTTCTGAGTGTAGCCTTCCTTGATTTGAGATATACCATGCCATTCTCTCACTAGAAGGTAAAACCTATAATAGCAAAAGGCCGTAAAAAAGACCCAGTTTGGGAATATTTTAATGAAGTTCCTCTACCTGTGGGTAAGACAGGCATGCGTGCAAAATGCAAACAGTGCAACAAAGAAATGCAAGGCCTGGGTTGCCCGAATGAAACAACATCATGAGAAGTGTTCCTTCTCAGGAGGAAGCTGCGTTGAAGATGATGAAAGGAACATGTCTGAACATGCAGGATCTTCAGGTTGGTAAACTTTTTTATTTCATACTTCTTTCTTAGGGACTGCCTGTCTTCTTTCTGGGCTGTTCTTGAATTCTCATGTTTAAGCAAAAAATATAGTTGTTACTCTATGGTACTATCATTTTAGATGCAGTTGTGATAAAAAATAAATAGTTGAAATAGGCAGATCTTCCTTTTACAATTTCACCTTTAAAGTAGTATTGAGTGTCAGTGAATGCAATGAGTAATACTAAATGAGCAGTATGGTAATAATAATTAAATGACTGCATTGACTTATTTTGTTTAGGAGAATCCATCCTCAACATACAGGATTCTGAAGACTATCCACCTTCAAGATCACCATCATTTTCTATAGTTTCAGAGTTATTTGCCAATGATAGTGTTTCAGTCACATCATGTATATCACATAGCCACAGTATATCACCTGTAGCAAAAAGAAAAACAAATCTCCATCATCCAGAAACAACCACAGATAGGTTTGTGATAAGAACCAGCAGATTATAGAAAGAGGTAATTGATGAAAAAATTGCCCGGTTTGTTTATGCAACAAACTCTCCTTTCTGTATGACTGAGAATCCACACTTCATTAACGTGGTTCAGTCATTAAGACCAGGATACAGTCCACCCAACAGAGCAGATGTTGCAGGCAAATTACTGGATAAAGTGTATGAAAGAGAAATTAAACAGTGTGCAAAAGGTCTAGAGAGTAAAATTGTTAACCTGAGTCTTGATGGGTGGAGCAATGTCCACAATGATCCTGTTGTATGTGCTTGTGAGACAACAGAAGAAGGGAATGTCTTCCTAACAGAAACAATTGATACATCAGGAAATGCACACACAGCAGCATACTTACAGGAAGTAGCAATAAAAGCTATAACAAACTGTGAAAAAAAATTCAAATGTCTAGTATGCAGCTTGGTCACAGACAATGCTGCAAATGTATCCAAGATTAGAAGAAATTATTTAGAAGAGAGTCCCAAGCTAATAACATACGGTTGCACTGCTCATTTGAAGCACCTCCTAGCCAAAGATTTCAGTGTTCCAGAAATAAAGGCTAATGTTGTTGACATTGCAAAATACTTCCGTAACAACCACTTTGCAGCAGCTTCTCTGAAAAAAGTGGGAGGAACCAAGCTAACTCTCCCACAAGACGTGCGATGGAACTTAGTAGTGGACTGTTCTGAGAACTATATCAAGAACTGGCCTAATCTGATGACCGTTTGTGAACAAAATAGTGAAAAAATAGATGGCACTGTCACAGCCAAAGTTCTCAACATTGGCTTAAGAGAATGTTGAACACATGCGGAGTACCCTGAAGCCTATTTCTGTAGCCTTGAACAAAATGCAGGGAAATAGCTGTTTTATTGCTAACGCTGTTGAAATTTGGAAGGAACTGAGTGAGATCTTAAGAGAAATATGCATTGACAGAGTTAAATTACAAGCATTAAAAAAAAATGAATGGGACAGGCACTATCTCCAGCTCATTTTCTTGCAAATATTCTCAATACTCGGTACCAGGGTCAAACCTTAACTGCTGAAGAAGAGGAGTTGGCTATGACATGGACATCCAGCAATCATCCTTCCATAATGCCAACTATAATAAACTTCAGAGCTAAGGGTGAACCATTCAAGAAATATATGTTTGCTGATGATGTTTTATAGAAAGTCCCACCAGTGAACTGGTGGAAGTCACTTAAGCACTTGGATTCAGAAACTGTTGAAGTGATAATCTCACTTTTAACAGCAGTAGCTTCTTCTGCCGGAGTAGAAAGAATATTTTCTCTCTTTGGACTAATTCATTCCAAACTGAGAAATCGTTTGGGACCTGAAAAAGCAGGACAGCTTGTTTTTCATTTCCAGATTATGAACAAACAGGAAAATGAAGGTGAAGAAGACTGAGTTAGTAGCAGAAGCCAATATTTTAAGTTTCTCATGTTGACCTGGCTGACACAGTCGATTTAAATTTTTTTTTTTTAATATTTCATTTAACTATTTTAGTTAAAAACAATTT
>NW_020695291.1:0-6840 GCF_002925995.2 Terrapene triunguis
GGCCCCGCACCGCCGGGCCCTCCCTCCCTATTTTCCCGGACATGTCCGGCTTTTGGGGATTTCCTCCTGGACGGGGATTTGAGGCCCAAAAAGCTGGACATGTCCGGGAAAATCCGGACGTATGGTAACCCTATGTCATCCTGCAAGGAGTAACCAGGGTGGGGGAAGCTAGGATGAGGCCATTGTGCTGGTGGAAGGCTACATCCATCAGGGCTCTGAGCCAAAGCTGCGCAGCGCAGAAGCACCCTGGGTTACAGGGCAGGCAGTGGTGAACTCCCAAAGCGTCACATTGGCATAGTCAAACAGGATTTACTATTTACTGCTTGCTATTTGGCTCACACTCAAACCACAGTTGCCAACTTTCACGTGGTAAATAAGCACCCCGACTTTCACAATAAGCCAAAAATCAAGCTAATCCCATTTCAAAACAAGGCCAAAACAAGCCAATCCCTAAGAACCCCAACATTCTATGTGACTAGATCCCCCGGCGTGCAGTCTGGGACTGTGGTGGGCCTGCTGTGCACCCCTGATTCTCTCCCCCCCTTGCCTCTGCTTGCCCCCCCTTGCTCCTGCTTGCCGGGAGCCGATCAAAAAAAGAGAAGCAACAAGCTACAAGCCAAAAACTAGCCAACAAAAAACTCACAAGCCAATTAAACCAAAAACAAGCCCAATTTCTGTGGGTTTTTTTCACAAGTTTGGCATGTCTGTCTCAAACCACTGATTTACTAGATTTTTAAGTGATTGTTCAAGTGAGAAGGCTGAGTGGAGTCAAAGAAAGTTTACAGATTTATTGTTTTTTGTTTGTTTATTTTGGGCAAGGAAATAGAACAAAAGGAATTTTAAAATGAGCAGCAGCGGAATAACCACAAAGTTAGAACTGGACAGATTGGAGGCCGACCAGAAAGAGAGAGAGAATGCGAAGCTGCAACAGCAGCTCGTGATCACCAAAAATGGGAAGCCAAACAGCAAGATAAACAAAACCAAATATGAGAAGCAGACCAGAGAGCCAAAAAAGCTGACCTGAGAGACGAGGAGAGGGAGGCAGAAAAGCAGCAGCAGAAAGGAGCACACCAGTGAACCATGGAAATAAAAATAGAAAGAAGCCCAAGAAAGGGGGAGAGAGAGGCTCTATCACCTGGATATGATGGATAAATATGGATACAGCCCACAGGTACTCTCTCTTCCCCAGGAATAGCCAGATGGGACAAGCTATGCCCTGCATACAAAAAAAATCACATTGCATTGAGGAATACCTTACTACTTGTGAAAGATTCTGTGTGTTGCATAAAGTCCCAGAAGACAAGAAATTCCCCATGCTGGTGAAAAGGCTTTTGGATAAAGCATTAAATGTATTTAATGAAATGCCAATTGAATAAGTTTGAAATACGATGAATTTAAAAAGGCTGTATTGCAAAGGTTTCAAATTACCCCTGAAGTGTACAGGGTGAGATTCAGAAACCTCAAAAAGGATGTTAATATGAGTTGTAGAGAATATATGTATGACTTGATGAGGAAATGGGTAGAAGGGAAAGGGGCAGAGAATTACAACCAGTTATTTGAACTTTTTGCACAAGAGCATTTTCTAAGTGTATGTATGCTCTGATGAAATCAGTGCTGCTCTTTGGGATATATCCCTAATGTCTGTGCAAGAGGCTGCTGATCTGGCTGATTCCTATGTACAAGACAGAGTTTCCAGTGAGCACAAGCCTCCAAGGGAAGGGCAGAAGGGAGGAAAGTGGGAGGGTGGAGCCCAGGCACTCACCTCCCCAGAACCGATGCCCGCCTGGAAATCACATTTGCAGACCCGCATCACAGGAGAACGGACCCAGAAAGTATTTCACGTGTAATTCTACCAAGCACCTGAGGGACAATTGCTCTAAACAAAGGGAATCTAAGCCTACAACCATCCAGCCACGCCCAGATTAATGCGGCTGTTGTAAACACAGGACCCACTAGGGTGACCAGATGTCCCGATTTTATAGGGACAGTCCCGATATTTGGGGCTTTTTTTTATATGGGCTCCTATTACTCCCCTCCCCCATCCCGATTTTTCACACTTGGTATCTGGTCACCCTAGGACCTACAGAGGTGCCTGAAACATTCCTGATAATCTTTGTAAAGTCCGGCCCATTGGACGTTGCTGCTGAGTTTATTAAAGTCGTCAAAGTGAATGGCAAAGAATGCCTAGGGTGGAGAGACATTGGTGCCCAGATCTCTCTGGTTAGCGAGAGCATGGTCAGGAAGACTGACAGGCTGCAGGAAGAAAGTGTAGAGCTCCTGGCATTGGGAAGCTGTAAAACCACTGTGCCTTTAGCTAAAGTGCACTTGGAGTTTGGAAGGTGTGGAAGACATTTTAAATGTTATTGCGTTGGATTGAATTCCAGCAGAAATTCTCATAGGAAATGCTGTATTAACTATGTCTAAAGTTGTTTAATACAAACCTGCTCTTTTCTGAATGTTGGCAAAAACAGGGGTGGCGAGTTATATGGGCCCGTGCTGCCCCGACCCCACCTGCTGCCCCCATGCATCTCCCCGAGTGTCCCCGGGCCCCCACTTGCTGTCCCCGCGCACCTCCCCCAGGCCTGGAGTGTCCCTGTCTCTCCCCGGAGCTCCAAGCTGCCTCCGTTCTGCTGGCTCCCAGCATCAACTGCCGCTGCAGGGTCCTAGTGCCCCCCATTCACTAGTGCCAGCGCAAGCTGACCCTGCCCCTGCCCTTCCGCCTCGGACCCTTCCCTTTTCCGGCAGGACCCTCCACCAGCACAGGGGCCCCCCTGCCAGGAGTCACTGCTCCTGCCCCATGCTGGCAAGGGTCAGCCCCATCCACCATCCCCAGTGAGGGGCAGCAGCAGGGGAGGAGGCGCACATGTGATGGCAGCCCCCCCACCCCCCGGCACCCACCACAGGGGAAGCGAGGGGGCTTCGTGGACCTGAGAGGGGCCCTAAGAGCACGTGCAGTGACAGTGGTGCGAGGTGAGTTTGCTGCTGGGAGGGAGAGGCCCTCTCCACCCTCCCCCCGCCGGAACTCGCTGCTGCCGGCAGGAAGAGGGCTGGGGGGTGTCCTCCTCTCTGGCCAGCCTGGACCCCAAACCCCTCATCCCCATTCACACCCCACAGCCCTCACCCCTGCACCCCAACCCTCTGCTTGAGCCCCTCCCACACCCCAAACCCCTCATCACCAGCCCTACCCCAGAGCCCTCACATTTTTACATTATTTAAAAATATATATATTGGCTTACAAGGCAGATGTGGGGGGGGGAAGTGGGGGACGGGACTTGGACCTGTTCTGGGCACCACCAAAAATTATACAAACCTGCCACCCCTAGGCAGAAAGGCTGTCTTGGAAACACCTGAAACTGGGCTGCTTGGTAAAAAGAAGTAATAAGATAAAACTTCTGATGCCAGAAGTATTCACAGGTTTGATCCTGTGTGAAATTTTAGCCATTTTTCACCACTGGCTCAACAGACTTCCACAAGAAAATGATGAAATTCTGCCCTGTTGGAAAAATCAAGAGTTGTATACATTTGACCCGCAGAAAAGTCACTGTTTTAACAAAGAAAACATTTTGTTGTTGTTGTTTGTCAAAATTACAGTTCTCTGCTTGTGAAATTTGTCTTTTTGTTTCTTTTTATTTTACATTTGAAGTGAGATTGAAAAATGTTTATCCTTTTTCATTAACCCATATACATTTGGATTTTATTTTTAATTGTCAAAGGTGGGAGTGAAGTAGAGGAGTTGGTATGTGTACAATTTTTCACCAACCTTGAAGCCAAGAAAACAAATAGAAGCCTATGTTTACATGGCTTAGATATTCAGAGCCAGAGCTTCAACTGGTGTAAATTGATATAGCTCCTTTGAAATCTCAACCATCTAGTCAGATTAATAAAGGGAAGTATATGGAGATAAACCAGTTTACTCCTGCTGAGGATCTGGCCCCCAGCTGTTACTGAGCTGATGTGAATAATTAAATTGTTAAAATATGGAATGAAGAAACAGGTAGATGAATGTAGGAGCTTTATTTCTATTTCCAGGTTTACTCTCCTGGCTTTTGATTTCACAAGAACCCCCAATAAATTATAACCCCTGGGTTGGAGAGTAAAATGTTCCATTTAAATTTTTTAAATAATACATAAATGCAAATGCCTAATTTAACTGTTGCTGTCCTTTCCCCAGCAACCTTCCCTTCTGCAGTCTCCCCAGACAGCTCCAGATGCTGTAACCGCCATGCTTCATTCTGACTTTGACCATGACTGGAACACAGAGCAGCCTGCACGGCCATGGCTGTTGCTAGCAGTCATCACTGGAGCATTAATTGGCTTGATGTTGAAATCCAGTTCCATGAACCTAATGGAGGGTTTGGTTTAAACCTACAATGTTTGGACCACACACTCCTTGAAATAGTAAAGAGCCAGTCTGTCACATGTGATGTACTTGGCCCTGTGGGGAAAGTAGCATCCTCTAGTTTATCATCTGATTGATTGGTAATGTCGGAAGCATCCAGCGAGGGCTCAGAAAAGATTATCTTGGGGGGGGGGGAGGGGAATGGTGGCTATAGAATCATGTTATGCATTCTGCCTATCCCCCAGTGCTCTGGGAGGCTTCTCCCAATAAATATCTGAAGAAGATAGTTTATAGGAAAGCCACTTCCCGCTTATGAATATGCGTAGCATATTCACAACTGGAAATTAAGTGGACCCCAATTTTTCAGTACACAAATGACAACCATGATTCTTCAGAATCTGAATTCTGACAACAGAAATTTACTGAGCATTCATTATTTTAAAAAATTCCATATGATGTGCATGATTAAAAACTGGACATTTATTATAAACAGTACTGGAATTTACTGTAGTGTTCGTGATATTTCCTATTCTAAGCACTGTGGGAGAGGTTCATATTGTGTAGTAAGCATACACTTTTAATGGTGCTTACAGCCAGGGCCGGCTTTAGGCACCAGCAAAGCAAGCAGGTGCGTGGGGCGGCAAATTTGCAGGGGCGCAAGAATCCAGCATGGGAGCTGAGAACCAACAGGGGGCCCTGGGAGCTGTAGTTCCTTGGTTAGCTCCCTGCCTATAGAGCCAGCCCTGGAGCAGGGAAAGAACTACATTTCCCAGCATTCCCTCCGCCGCAATTAACAGGAAAGGGAGGGGAAAGGAGTGTGGAACTGAAACCTCATGCTGCAGCTTACTGTGTATGGTAGGGACAGAGCCAGCTCTAGGTTTTTTGCTGCCCCTGTGTTGCCCCAGCCCTGGACTCTGCCCCGCCCACACCCCCTGCTGCCCCAGCTCTGGCCCCCACCTGCACCCCCTGCTGCCCCAGCCCTGAGCTCTCCCCCCACCCGCATCTCCTGCCACCCCAGCTCTGGCCCCCACCTGCACCCCCTGCTGCCCCAGCCCTGGCCCCCACCTGTATCTCCTGCCACCCCAGCCCTGGGCTCTTCTCCCCCCCTGTACCCGCACTCCCTGCCACCCCAGCTCTGGCCCCACCTGCACCTCCTGCCACCCCAGCCTGGGCTCTTCCCCAAAGAAAGAATTGGGTGGACTAAATGGACAGTGCACCTCTCTGAAGCCTAGCAAGGGAGGTACGTGGATCCCACTAGAATTTAAAATGAAAAGTAAGGGAGGGGAGGCTCTACTAGACTGGGCAGCTTTAGATACAGTACCAGGCATGTAGGAGGATTTACACTTCTGAGCCATGGAAGCAGAAATTGACTATTCTTTTCCAGATTTAGCTAATATTCAGAAAGGGAATCCAGCACCTGCCTTCCAGATTTGAACACCCTCAAAATTCAGGAGTGCTCAAGCTCAATTTGGGCAGCTGTTACTTCATTTCTCCCAAATCAAATATACTGATCCACTGTAACTTGCTGTAGAAAAAGTCGAATAAATTGAGCAAGAAATGCTTCCCAGTGGTTATTAGGACTGGAATTGCTATTTTCAACAGCCATTGCTTTTTTTATTATTATTATTTTTTTTAAGTTTTAGTTTTATTTGTTTAAAAGGAAGACAGTGATATTGCATTGGCAAATTCCCCATAGAAACAAAGAATAATAAAGGCACCTCAACTTTTCCTCATTTATGTAGGACAGTCTTATAATATGCATCCAGATAGCCTTCAATCACACAAGCTGAAAATTGTTCCACTTTACTGCAGTTCTGTAACCATATGGGAACCAATCCTGTCTGTGTTCTGTGCACATCCAAAATTCCTGCTGAATGACCCACCCTGGGAGTGAGTTACCAGTGACCCAGGGCTGGGGCAGCAGGAGGGTGCAGTGGGGGGGAGCAGCCAAAATTTTTTTTGCTTGGGGCAGCAAAAAACTTAGAGCCGGCCCTGCTTACAGCATATGTAAACTGAAGCGAGTGCATGCTTTAGAGGCTCCAGACAGTATACAGAGCCGTAATAAACATTCCAGTGTAATTCAAAGTGAATTAAAATGAGTCTCAGGGACACAATTAGGCAGTGAATGGGGGGGTGAGGGTGTTGGGATCCACTAGGCATAGCTACCAGGTAACTCGGGAGAGCGGAAGGCCAAAGTGTCGATGAAACTCTTTTGCTTTGGGCCTATCTGAAACCCCCAGACTCCATCTTGTGAACTCTCATCTACTTCTGTGCTAACTGCTTACATGTTAAAGTAGAAATGTATTGGTCAGTGTTTCTAGAAGATGGCTGCAGTTTCACTCACACTAGCAGAAATAATAGAGATAAGGAGGGAACAGAGAGATAGTTAGTTTGCAGCTGTTTTCCCATATATCCCCAAGGTATTTAGTGCAAAGGGTCAAGGAACGTACCGTGTTCTCCCTTCAAAATGACAAATGTATCCGCAACAGATGTCTCTTGTA
>NW_020695292.1:0-5676 GCF_002925995.2 Terrapene triunguis
GAGCCGGGGCCCCGTGGAGTGTCCTCTTTTGGGACACTCCACATATGGTAACCCTAATTTCATCCAATCAAAATTGCAAATGGAATAAACTAACAGAGTTTATCATCACTTGGATATTTCAGGGAGTGCATCTCTAGCAGGTCCTATTGGAAAATAATTATGGACAGGTCTTTTGCTCCTTTCTACTACATGATTTCATGAGATGGAGACAAGCATGGAAGAGAGTGTACTTCCCTCCCTCCAATTAAAGGGAACCTGAACCGGAATAAAGTATCTTTTAAGTAACTAATCAGCTACGCTCTGGGCTGCCCTCCAAACCCCAGAATACACCCTCATCCTCCTATGTCTCATATATAAGCTCTTATATAACTTAAGAAAGGAAGTCAATCTGAACTAAAACAAAGGGACTCTTTATATCCCTCTCACATGCTCTCAGTTTTGATAATACTCATCTCTTTGCCTTATTTAAAGATAGATTGTTTGATTAGTTTTCATTTCAGCTTTTGTGTTCTCTTCCTTTCCTCCTCCCCCTGCCTTTTTATTCCCTTCCTGGTGCAGCTGTTCCAGTCTTTCCCTTCACTTTGGCACCACTGGTGGCCTATTTCCTTAGGTTAGCACTCCACATCACGTTAGTTTGATTAACTGTTGTACATCTGGACTAAACATCAGCGGGCCAAATTCTGACATGGGCTATATGGGGTTCAAAAAGTCAACACAAAGGTTGATCTACATTGTTTACTGTGTGTGTGGAGAGGGAGTAAATCATCTGCTCGATACATACCCTGATTAGATGGGCTGTACAGGTAGGTGCTCTGCGTGGCTAAAGGAGATCACAATAGCAAGATCATTTGAGCAGTGCATCCTCATCGTTGCAGATTCCCTCCACTGATGAGCAGTGAAACAGTTATCAATGTTGACATTTAAAATGTTATCTGTAGGCTTTACAGGTAACATCAGATTAAATGAATGAGCAGAGTAATTCAGATTTCAGAGCTACGGTTTCGGGCTCTCTATAGACCCAGGAAGGCAATAATTACCACTTGATTATCATTTGGAAGGTCTTATTCACAACCAGAAAAACTGGAAGTATACCTTAAAAAAACCCATGCAAACACACAAGAGACCCAGACTCTGGAACACAATTCTGTGCCATGGCTGTAGAATACATGGGCTCTGTCTTAATATGATTTATTACTACCAGGACACACCAGGAACTATTTTTTAAAATTTAGTAAACAAGATGTACAGTTTATGTCCATAAGATCATACAAATGGATGTCTTTTGTATAGAGCATGTCCTAAGATTAAAAAAAATGGGGGGGGAGGGAGGTAATTGTTTACACTTTAGGCCCTAACCTGGTGTAGTGTTTATATGCAACCACAACATAAATATTTAATAACAAACTTATCACTGGCTTTCCCATTTCACCTCAGCATTTCAAAGAACAGTAAATAGGAAGCTGTTGCTACTAACTCACAACTGTAGTGTGTATCTACTCCCCCCCCCCTTCTAACTGACATCTAGCTTAATTTTTTTGCTAATATTATTGTGCCTTTAGCCTTCAATTTCTGGTAGCAACTGTAACCAGGAATAAATCACTTAAACTGGAACAGAAAGAACAAACACACCCCACACTAGAAAACGCCAGTCTTTAATTTTCACATTTTATTTGTATCTGCCCATGCTCAAAATGGTCTCACCCATAATTTACCAACTAGTGGCTTTTACAAACATGCTTAAAAGAGCAAGAAAGAGAGAAACAATTTGTTTCCAGCAAGTATGTAAAACATTCACAATTCTTTAAGCAAAACAAAAGGTAATTATAGAGGCAGTGAATACTGGAACTTCAGGAAAGCAACAAGAGGAACTTCTTATGTAGAAGAGATGCATCAAAGCTCCTTTTCCCCCTTTATTAAATATATGGTATCTGGAATTATGGTTTAAATAGAAATATTTTAAATATTTTCAAGAAAAGAGGCAGACCTGCGTTTACATAGTATCCAGTAAAGGAAACCCTGAATACATAAGACAACAGAAATGAAATGCAATTAATATTTACAAATAAACCATCTGTATATTACTCCTGAGGGCACTATGTGCCAAAAAATAAAAAAATTAGCACACAATATTTCAAAATTCTGCAAGTTTTATTTATCAATAAATAAATGCATAGGCTCCAGCATGGCAGTGGGGAGCACAGGTCACTGGCTGCACGAAGGTGGGAGATCACCGACCAGCCTCCCTACCCCGGAGATGTGGACTCAGTGGTGAGGCTGCACCCGACCCTGACACAGAAACACCCTGGGGCCCTGCCCCTCTGTGCCAGGCGCACCAGGTGTTGGGCAGGCAGGATCCAAGTGTGGAGGGGCTCAATGTGGGGTGAGAGGATTCTGTGTGGGACAATCAGTGCAGGCAGCGCAATGGGGGGTCTAGGTGAGGGGGGATCTGGATGCACAGAGGCTTGTTGGGAGGGTTCCAGGTGCAGGGGCAATGGGACTCTGCAGGGGCTTCCAGGTGAAAGTGGTTGGGGCTCAGCGGAGGGGTCTGAGTGTGGGGTCTCAGCAGGGGGTATGGGTGCTGGGGGAGTGGGGCTTGGTGGAGTGGGGGTCTGAGTGGAACTAATTGGGAATCAGTGGCATGGGGATCTGGATGTGGGGGCTCAGGGTGGTGGGGCTCATCGGGGTAGGGATTTGAGTGCAGGGAGCTCTGTGGGAGTGGGCTGGGTGCAGGGGTGGGGATCCAGAGGCAGGGGGCTCCAGATGCAGGGGTTGAGGTTCAATGGAGTGGGGTTTGGGTATGGAAGGCTAGGGGGGTTCTGGGTGTCTGGGGTGAGGCTTGGTGGGGGTGTCTGGGTCTGGGAGGTCCAGATGCACGGGGGTTGGGCGGTTGGGGGAGCAGCTTTCCGTACAGTGACTCCTCTTCCCCATAGCTGAGGAGCAATGGGGGCAGGAAGCAGGGGAGGATGCTGAGCTTCCTGCAGCTGGGGAGGTTTCTGGGGGTGGGTCTGACACAGCCCCAGCCACTCCATGCAGGGAAAGAGGAAGTCCTGTCCTCTCCTGCCTCCAGCCCAACCGGGACTAGCAGCTGTTCCCGGCTCAGGGTAGGAGTCACTGGCTGAGGTGTCCCTAGCCCTGCAGTGATTTACCTCTCCGCTGGCTGCTCCAGGTTCCTGAAATGATGTACCTGCGCAGCTAGGGAGCGGTGTGTGTCTAGTCTTGCAGATTCCCTTTGCTTCCCTATCAGAAAGTCATTTTTCTGTGGGGAAGCAAAGAAATCTGCACTGGACATGAATTCTGCGCCAATTCCCCCAGGAGGACAATATGCTTCATTCATAGACCCATCTCTCCCCTCTCAAAAACAATAACGATCCTATTTCATAATTTCTTATGTGCTTGTTGTAAAGAAAACTTAGAGCCACTTCACACCACGCTGCCACATCTGTAACTGCAGGAGATTCCTGAGGCCCACTAATGCTAATAGGATGTTAAGGACCCATTCTTCAGTGATGCATGGTGTAGAAAGTGAATCATGGGGATAACTTGAGTACCCTTGGGATTTGGAGTCTCTCTCCCTTTATTGTGGCTCTGGTCGGAGTGCATCCTATTAGTCTCTTTCCTCCTTATTAACACACAATCTCCACCCACAATTCTCCTTGGATGTAAATCCTGGATCACAACCTCTTTGGGAATAACAGCAGCACCCTACCACCACCTACACAAACAGCTGGCATGGCCAGGGCCGGCTCTAACTTTTTTGCTGCCCCAAGCAGCAAAAAAAAGCGCCGCCCCCCACCGAGTGCTGCGCTGCCGCAACCCCCCCCCTGCCGCCCCGCCCCGCCCCCCCCCCCCCAAGATTGGCCGCCCCTTACCAGGCGCCGCCCCAAGCATGTGCTTGGTTGCCTGGTGCCTGGAGTCGGCCCTGGGCATGGCACAGGAGAATGGAATAGTGGGCTGGGAGACAAAGATCACTTGGCATGGGGTCCCAGATTTTGTCTGAACGATCTCTGACCAGGAGGCTGAGCCTGTGAGGTGCTGGGAACCTCCTGGGCATTGAGGGGTGACCTCTTGGAGAAGTGGGCTCATGGTTGATCTTTCAAACTTTCTCTCTTGATATTCACAGACCTGCTGTTTATTAACCTGTGGCTTACTGCCATCAAACCCCACACGTAGCTTTGGAAGGATTTGTTTTTTATGGGTGAATGTTGGTAAACATCCATTTCACCATACACATACAAACACAAGAGAAAATATTTCCATTGATAATCATCAACATTTATGGGTAGGCAAAGAAAGAAAAATACTGTTTGAGAACTTACTTGATTTTGATTTAAGGATATTTTGTATATTTTGACATGTGACACTGATCATTTGTTTTAACAGTTATACATTTTTAACTTTTTGCATCCTCATGTCTACTATAGCAGTTCTCAAACCGTGGGTCGCGACTCCGTGTCAATGGGGTCACCAGGGCTGGCATTAGATTTGCTGGGACCGGGGGCTAAAACCCAAGCCCCACCGCTCGGGGTGGTGGGGCTCAGGTTACAGACCCCCCCACCCGAGGCTGAAGCCCTGGGGCTTCGACTGTGGGCCACCTGCACGGGGCAATGGGGCTCACGGTTTGTCCCCCCGGCCCGTCGTAGCTTTTGTCGTCAGACGGGGAGTCGCACTGCAGTGAAGTTTGAGAGCCCCTGGTTTTCTGTTGTCTGCCCCCCCCCCCCCAACTTCCTGCAACTGTGAAGGTGTCAATCAAGAAATGTCGTGGGGGGGGGGTTAAACCCCCGAGTTTTGCTCCACTCTGAACATTTAACTAGATACATCAGGGGAAAGGTTTGAAAATGGCTCCAGTACCAGGCACGAGCCCCCGGCGCGGGCCAGGCCTACCTACCTACCCGCGGGCTCGGCGGCTGCCTGGCGCGCTTCTGAGGCAAGTCGCGCGCTAAACGGCGGCTGACGGGCCGGCTCGGCTAGCGACGGGGTTCCCCAGCTTGGGGCTCCGTCCTGCACGGAAAAGCAAATCGGTGTCGGCCCAGCGGCGCCCCGGCTCCCGGACCAAGGCGCGCAGGGCGGCCACGGCCTCCCGAGACACCTGGGGGTTGCGCGCCGCCGTGTGGCGGCCGCTTTCCGGCCCGGCGGGACGCGGTCAGCGCCCCGCTCGGGGCCCAACAACACCAACCGCCAGCAGCGCGGGGCCCGCCCTGGGCACGGAGGGGCCCCTCCTTTCCCCCGGGGCAGCGGGCACGCGCCACTCGGGGTGACCCGACCGTCGGGCGTTAGCGCTGTGATCCCTTCCTCAGGGCCGCGCAGCCCCAGGCCCGCCCGCCTCAGCCAACGCGGCCAGGCCCAGCCCAGCCCAGGCCCTGCTCCGCTTCTTCCCGCCCAGCCCAGGGGGACCCGCCCCCGCCGTCACATGCGGTTCCCCTCCCCACAGGGAACCCTCCTCCTCCTCCTCCTGGGCCAGGCCTGGTGCCGCCGGCGGAGCCGGGCTGGGGGGCGGGGGTTTCAGTCGGAGGCTCGCAGCGGAAGGAGCCCATGGAGGACACTGACTACTTCGGCGGCAGCGCGGCGGAGTGGGGGGACGATGCGGATGGAGGGGCGGTGAGAGGCGGCGGTCGCGGAGGGGGGTCAGAACCGGAGTTTGGAGGGGGCGCGGGGTGAAGGGCGAGCCGGGGGGGAGAG
>NW_020695293.1:0-1484 GCF_002925995.2 Terrapene triunguis
CAGTGTTTGCTAAGCAGACAAGCAGACTTGCAGTGCCTGTTTATTTCCTGGGCTAAGGAATCGTTTACTTTATGCAATAATAAAGAATGTTTTCAAAGCCAAAAAATCCATTTATTGAAAAGAAAAAAAATATTTATTGAAAGGAAACAAGGGGGTGGAGTGGGGAACGGTACAATCACAGATTCGTGTATGTCCTGTCTGGTGTGCTGTGCAGTGAGTGCTGCACTTCAGGATAGCTATACTGCATGGTGATGGGGGTTGAGTGCAGAGGATAAGGGTTGTGGTTTTCAGGGCTGGATGGTGAAGATACTGGTGTTGGAGGCAGCGGGTGGCGTGAAGAACACGGAAGTTGGGGAAAGTGGGTTGGAGGTGACAGTGGGGCACAACGGAAAGAATTTTGGGACAAGGGCTGTGGGGGGGGTGTGGCATTTGCGTTTGCGGTACTGCTCCTCTTTCTGCATGGCTACGAGCTCCTGGATAGGGTCTGCTTGGCGCTCCAGGATGCTTATGAGCCGATCCGTGCTTTGCCGCCGGTGCGCTGCGTTTTCCTGGCGGATCCTGCTTTCTCTCTCCCTCCAGTTCTGTGCTTTCTCATTCTCTTTAATAGATTGCCGCATCACTTCTTGCAGCATGTCTTCCTTTGTTTTTCGCGGTCTCTTCCTGAGTCTTTGCAGTCTCTGAGCAGGCGATAAGAGGGACGGCTGAGGTCTCAAGGTTGATGCTGCTGTATAGGCAAAATGCAACATTCAACAGAGGCAGCATTGTTTATACCAGACAGAGTAATGATTCCCCCCACACTTAAGGAGTAGAAAGCACACAGGGTCTACACAATTGCATAATTTTCCCGTCCAAAACAGAGCACACATATCCCACGGGAGCCTCAAAATGGTGAGTAAGGGGGACTGATTGTTTCAGGGCTGCACTGTCCTCTGGGTTTCTGTGCCTTGGGGAGAGCCGACAGCTTCAGGGGGCACCTACACTGAACACTGTCCCAACATTTTCCACAGGAGTTCGTCCTGGACGATATCTCGCTGCTGAGGGTGACCTGGGAAGCAAGGGAGGGTCTTCTACTGCAATGCGGCTTCCGCCCTGGCCCATATGCAGCTTGCCTGTGTGCAGCAATGGTCTCCCCACCCCTCGTGGCACAGTGGCGCGGATACGTTAGCCTGGCTGGGACAAGGACCCCGGTGGCTCTCCCGATAAACCTGCGCAAGCACATTGCACACGTTCTGGATGAGACATTCGAGGAGATTACCGAGGCCGATTACCGCGATGTGATAAACCACATCAATGCACTATTCCACATCTAGGCATGCATGCCTAACCCTCCTCTCCCGAAGAGCCCGCATTGAAAAAATTCCTTCCCGAACTAAAAAACGCTTACCGGGAACCTGCTCTTCTGTTTGTCCTCCACCAAGTACCGGCCACTGCGACTGGCTACCTTCCTCCTGGCTCGAGAAGAGCTCCTGGCTGCATGGCTCCAG
>NW_020695294.1:0-2852 GCF_002925995.2 Terrapene triunguis
AAAGCACCTCCCCTTCACCCCAAACCTCCCCCTTCACCCCACTGTACCCTAAAGCATCTCCCCTTCACCCCAAACCTCCTCCTTCACCCCACTGTGCCTTCAGGCACCTCCCCCTTCATCCCACTGTGCCCCAGGCACATCCCCTTCACCCCATACCTCCCCCTTTACCCCACTGTGGCCCAAAGCACCTCCCCTTCACCCCAAACTTCCCCCTTCACTCCACTGTGCCTTCAGGCACCTTCCCCTTATGCCCCAAATCTCCCACTCCATCCTGTTGTGCCCCAAGAAACAGCTCCATCCCCCCAAATCACCCCTTTGCCTCACTCATTGCTGCACTGTTCCCACCTTGGAAAGCAACCCTAGCAGGCGTTTATTCCAAAGGGCACATTTTCTCAAGCCTCCCCCACCCCCGGCACTCAGCAACCTGCCCAGCGCCTCCCGGCAAAGGTCTGCCTGCGATGAAGGTGTCGTGCAGGAGTGTTGCTGAGGGACTGCTTGTTTGCGTAGGCGAGGCAGAGTGGCCTAGTGGGTGGAGCACTGAGCTGTGGTTCTGTGTGCTTCTGCTACAGGCATGCTGGGTGGCCCTAGGCAAGCCACTCTTGCCTCAGTGTCCCCATCTGTAAAATGGGGCTAACGATGCTGCGCTCCTTTATAAAGGGCTTGGCGATCTACTGATGAAAGCTATAGAAAAGCCTGGTGTTATGATGATGACAGTTACCTGGGCTGAATTACCACAAGGTTGGTGTTAAAAGGTTATGTGCCCACCAGCACCTGAGAAGGGTCAGTCTCGGCTGCGCTAGCACAGTGCACATCAAACAGCACTGATTTGTAGAGCCCTGCCCCAGGCCACAGGGTCTCGCCCGTATCCCGGGACTGGCACCTGGGGGTTCTCCCCGGCATGCCCCGGGCAGCCCCACCTGCAGAGCTCTGGTAGCAGCCCAGTGGAGCTGTCCCTACAGCTGCGCTTGCTGCTCCTGCAGGCTCGCCTGGGTGACGGGTGGGCATGTGGCTCCTAGCAGCATTCAGGGCACCCTCAGGCTGCAGCCCCCTGGGTTGGGTTTTGTTTCCTCCATCCCGCCCCTAGGGGCTGGATGTGACACGCGAAGACACTGACCCACCAGACCAGGCCCAGGATTGCAAAGGTTCATCCCATGGCACAGCAGGGGCAGAACCCAACACCACATAGGGTGACCAGACAGCAAAGGTGAACAATCGGGACAGGGGGTGGGGGGGTAATAGGAGCCTGTATAAGAAAAAGACCCAAAAATCGGGACTGTCCCTATAAAGTCGGGACATCTGGTCACCCTAACACCGCAGCAGCTACTGGACAGCGCCGGTCAGGGGTCCAGCCATCAGCAGAGCAGGGGCAGCAGTGGAACTACACCAGGGCTTAGCCCAGAGACGGGCGTGTGCTCTCGGGCCCCCATCCCCCTCCCCCTATATACACGCCCCTCCCCTGCTCACAATGGGCCGCATGCCCCCCTGCTCTTTGGAAATGGCAACATCTGCCATGCAAGGGGCGGGGAGGCGCTGCCATGCAGCTCGGCGTTCACCATCCAGCAGCTGCTGCCGCCACCTCTCTGTGGCTCCCAGGAACTGCTCCTGGTGCCCATGGGGGACAGGCCTGGGAGTATGGGCCTCAGCTAAGCGAGGGATGCTAGGCCCAGACTGTTTTAGGGGGGGCAATGAGAGCTCAGGTTTTCCTGAATCTTCCCCCCTTTATTCAGTCCTCCACTGTCAACTGTCAGGAACCCCTGCCCCCCCCTACTCTGAGCCTGGGGGGGGCAGAGTCAAGACAGACTCCCCCTCACACACCCCATTCTGAGCCGTGGGGGAAAGGACCAGGTACCCCCCCCCCCCCCCCGCACCCTGAATCTGAGCCCTGGGGGCAGGGTCTAGGTAGAGCGCTGCCCACTCAGAGCCCTGGGAACAGAGTGTAGGTTGATCACCACCCCATATCCCCCATGCTGAGCCCTGGGGGTGGGGTGTAGGTAGAGCACCGCCCCCTCGGAGCCTGGGGACAGAGTGTAGGTTGATCACCACCCCATATCCGCCACACTGAGCCCTGGGGGTGGGGTGTACGTAGAGCACCGCCCCCTCGGAGCCTGGGAACAGAGTGTAGGTTGATCACCACCCCATATCCCCCACGCTGAGCCCTGGGGGTGGGGTGTAGGTAGAGCGCCGCCCCCTCGGAGTCTGGGAACAGAGTGTAGGTTGATCACCACCCCATATCCCTCACGCTGAGCCCTGGGCAAATTAGTTGAAACAATAGTAAAGTATAAAATTGTCAGACATGTAGAAGAACATAAATTGATGGGCAAAAGTCAACATGGTTTCTGTAACGGGAAATCGTGTCTTACTAATCTATTAGAGTTCTCTGAAGGGGTCAACAAACATGGGGACAAGGGGGATCCAGTGGACATAGTGTACTTAGATTTCCAGAAACCCTCACAAGGTCCCTCACCAAAGGCTCGTAGGTAAATTAAGTTGTCATGGGATAAGAGGGAAGATCCTTTCATGGATTGAGAACTGGTTAAAAGACAGGGAACAAAGGGTAGGAATAAATGGTAAATTTTCAGAATGGAGAGGGGTAACTAGTAGTGTTCCCCAAGGGTCAGTCCTAGGACCAGTCCTATTCAAAAATGATCTGGAGAAAGTGGTAAATAGTGAGGTGGCAAAGTTTGCAGATGATACCAAACTGCTCAAGATAGTTAAGACCAAAGCAGACTGTGAAGAACTTCAAAAAGATCTCACAAAACTAAGTGATTGGGCAACAAAATGGCAAATGAAATTTAATGTGGATAAATGTAAAGTAATGCACATTGGAAAAAATAACCCCAACTATACATACA
>NW_020695295.1:0-6845 GCF_002925995.2 Terrapene triunguis
TCTGCCTCAAAGGTGGAAGGATTCTTTCACTCAGCCCCTTTTAAATATTCCTTTAGCTGCCTGATGGCACGCATGCCATGGTAGACATTCTGGCTTCATTTTTAACGTATCCTAGGTATTTCCATCTTCTTGCCCATATAACTTTGGAGATGAGGAATAGATGAACTCTTGATTAATCTTGGCATTTGTTATACATTCATTCAATTTAATACCTAGTATTTTTCCTGAAGCATTTGCTTTTGAAGGCATTTAGACAGCTATCTGTATCTTTGATGGATTTCCAGCTTTGACAACCATATGTGAAGGTGGAAATAACATTTTAACTGAAGACTTGTAGCTTGTTTTTAAAGTTGTGGATTTTCTAAGAACAGTAATTTTGTTACGTAAATTGTTATTTCAAGAACATCAAATGCACAGTGTTTACATTCATGTATATGCACATGTAACCTTGTTTTCAACATTAAGGGCCTGATCCATTGCTAACCAAAGTCAATGGGAGTTTTTCAATTGACTTCAGTGGGTGCTGGATCAGTCCCTAAATGTCCCAATATGCTAACCTCACTCTCTCATGAGTAATCCATACTCTCACAAGCAGTCCCATTGAAACCGATTACAGCACTTGCATGAGATATCAGTTGTGTGAGTCAGGTTCACAGGACGAGGGCCTGTGAAGTAGATTAATGGCCATCTCTTTTGTAGCACTGTGATTTTTTTTTTAGCACATTGGCAGAGTTAAGCCTCCCCCCCACTCCTTTTGATTGATTTTATAGGAGCTTTTTAGTTAATGTCAGAGGGGTTTTTGAGTCTTTTTAACTGCTTTTGAAAAGCAAGCACTTGTTAAAGCAGTTTATTTTTCCATGGGGGAGAATGGTTACATTTGCCAAATACAAGGGTGGCAAATTATTCACCCAGCTCCAGGACCCACAAAAGAAGGTATGGGGCCTTCTCCTCCTCTCTTGGTGGTGTAAATCAGGAGTATCTCTAACAACAATGAAGTTATACCAGTGTAAAATTGGTGTGAGACGAGAATCAGACCATGAGATTTTAAAGTAAAGATCTTCTCCATTATGCCTGAGGCTCTGGCTGAGTCTGGGAAGTTGGCCACTCTTTTATCAGAACAATGTGATTATTCTTTGAGGCATGCTGGGCTCAGCCTTGCCCATGACTTAGCAGCTATCCCTCAGTCTCACTGATGAGCTGGCAACATCAGCTGTATGTAGTGGGGCTTAATTAGAAAGTCTGACCCCAGCTGATACTTAAATAAAGCTGTGCGCTCACTAGAGGGGGAGAGAGGAGTTAGGGAGAATTCCCCATTAGGAAGGGTCCGTAGTTTAGAGTGGCTAGGGAGCAGCCCTACAGGAGTAGGGTTAACTCCTGGAGGCTTACAGTAGATAGGAGCCCTGAGCTAGGATCCACAAGGACCAGAAAATGAGATAGAAGTCCATGGGAGGGGGAAAAGGCTAGTTTAAGTGTATTTGAACTCCAAGCGGGGAAAAGCTTAGTGGGGTTGGTACCTTGCCAAGGAGGAAAGAATTGAAGCTGAGCCCAGGAAGGGCAAAGGACCTTTTGTTTGTGAAGCTGAACCCAGGAAGTGGACTGAGCTGTTGTGAGACTTGCCTAGAGGGCTGAGCCACAGAAGACCTGGAGAAGGAGTCTGGAAAAGACACTAGCTAGGAGTCAGCGGCACTGCTATGGGTACCCGCATGGCCCCACAGTATGCCAACATTTTTATGACTGACTTAGGGGATGAGAGCTAAGGAAGCGTTATTCTAACACCCCTACTCTACTTGCGCTACATTGATGACATCTCCATCATCTGGACCCATGGAAAAGAAGCCCTTGAGGAATTCCACCATGATTTCAATAATTTCCATCCCACCATCAACCTCAGCCTAGATCAATCCACACAAGCGGTCCATTTCCTGGACACTACTGTGCTAATAAGCGATGGTCACATAAATACCACCCTATACCGGAAACCTACTGACCGCTACACTTACCTACATGCCTCCAGCTTCTATCCAGGACACACCACACGATCCATTGTCTACAGCAAGCTCTAAGAAATAACCGCATTTGCTCTAATCCCTCAGATAGAGACAAGCACCTACAAGATCTCTATCAAGCATTCTTAAAACTACAATACCCACCTGCTGAAGTGAAAAAACAGATTGACAGAGCCAGACGAGTACCCAGAAGTCACCTCCTACAAGACAGGCCCAACAAAGAAAATAACAGAACACCACTAGCTGTCACCTTCAGCCCCCAACTAAAACCTCTCCAGCGCATCATCAGAGATCTACAACCTATCCTGAAAGATGATCCTTTACTCTCACAGATCTTGGGAGACAGACCTGTCCTCACTTACAGACAACCCCCCAACCTAAAGCAAATACTCACCAGCAACCACACATCACTGAACAAAAACACTGACCCAGGAACCTATCCTTGTAACAAAGCCTGATGCCAACTCTGTCCACATATCTATTCAAGTGACATCATCATAGGGCCTAATCACATCAGCCATACCATCAGGGGCTCGTTCACCTGCACATCTACCAATGTGATATATGCCATCATGTGCCAGCAATGCCCCTCTGCCATGTACATTGGCCAAACCGGACAGTGTCTACGCAAAAGAATTAATGGACACAAATCTGACATCAGGAATCATAATACTCAAAAACCAGTGGGAGAACACTTTAACCTGTCTGGCCATTCAATGACAGACCTGCGGGTGGATATCTTACAACAGAAAAACTTCAAAAACAGACTCCAACGAGAGACTGCTGAGCTGGAATTGATATGCAAACTAGACACAATCAACTCAGGATTGAATAAGGACTGGGAATGGCTGAGCCATTACAAACATTGAATCTATCTCCCCTTGTAAGTATTCTCACACTTGCTTCTTATCAAACTGTCTGTACTGACCTATCTTGATTATCACTTCAAAAGTTTTTTTTCTCTTACTTAATTGGCCTCTCAGAGTTGGTAAGACAACTCCCACCTGTTCATGCTCTCTGTATGTGTGTATATATATCTCCTCAATATATGTTTCACTCTATATGCATCCGAAGAAGTGGGCTGTAGCCCACGAAAGCTTATGCTCTAATAAATTTGTTAGTCTCTAAGGTGCCACAAGTACTCCTGTTCTTTTTGCGGATACAGACTAACACGGCTGCTACTCTGAAATAAGACAAACAAGTTTTGTTTACATTTACGGGAGATAATGCTGCCCACTTCTTGTTTACGACATCAGCTGAAAGTGAGAACAGGCGTTCGCCTGGCACTGTTGTAGCTGGTGTTGCTAGATATTTACGTGCCAGATGTGCTAAAGATTCATATGTCCCTTCATGCTTCAGACACCATTCCAGAAGACATGCATTCGTGCTGATGACAGTCTGCTTGATAACCAACCAAAGTAGTGCCGACCAACGCATGTTCATTTTCATTATCTGAGTCAGATGCCACCAGCAGAAGGTTGATTTTCTTTTTTGGTGGTTTGGGTTCTGTAGTTTCTGCATTGGAGTTTTGCTCTTTTAAGACTTTTGAAAGCATGCTCCACACCTCATCCCTCTCAGATTTTTTGAAGGCATTTCAGATTCTTAAACCTTGGGTTGAGTGCTGTAGCTATCTTTAGAAATCTCACATTCGTACCTTCTTTGTGTTTTGTCAAATCTGCAGTGACTTAAAACGAACATGTGCTGGGTCATCATCCAAGACTGCCATAACATGAAATATATGGCAGAATGCAGCTAAAACAGAGCAGGGGACATGCAATTCTCCCCCAAGGAGTTCAGTCAAAAATTTAATAAATGTATTTTTTTAATGAGCGTCATCAGCATGTCTTCTGGAATGGTGGCTGAAGCATGAAGGGGAATTCAAATGTTTAACATATCTGTCTCATAAATATCTTGCAACACCAGCTTTAACAGTGCATGCAAATGCCTGTTCTCATTTTCAGGTGACATTGTAAACAAGAAGCGGGCAGCATTATTTCCTGCAAATGTAAAAAACTTGTTTGAGCGATTGGCTGAACAAGAATTAGGACTGAGTGGACTTGTAGGCTCTAAAGTTTTACAGTGTTCTATTTTTGAATGCAGTTATTTTTTGTTTATAATTCTACATATGCAAGTTCAACTTTCATGATACAAGTATTGTAGTGCAATCTCTTTATTAGGTGAACTGAAACACTTTCTTTTTTACAGGGCCAATATTTGTAATCAAATATAAAGTGAGCACTGTACACTTTGTATTCTGTGTTGTAGTTTAAATCTATTTGAAAATGTAGAAAACATCCCAAAATATTTAAATAAATGGTATTCTATTGTTTAACAGTGCGATTAACTTTTTTTAGTCGCTTGACAGCCCTACTTATAACTCTCCACCTCCACTGTCTGCTCTACTTTGTCTGTTGCGAAGGTCATCCAGGAGGAAGAGTTTTTACAGACGCACTGTCCAATTTCATTCGCTTCCCCACTTATGTTGCTGGAGCTCCAATTATCTATGTACTAAAAAGAGAATGCATATTGAATGGATGAGAGACTCTCAGAAATGACCCCATGAAGGCAGATGACAACTGCATATGTGGTTGTACATGGCTATGTTTACACTCCACTCCATGTTTGGCAGCATGTTGGATATGTGAACCTACATGGCACAGTGAAAAGAAGCGGTGTCCATATTGTAATACACCTCTACCCCAATATAACGCTGTCCTCGGGAGCCAAAAAATCTTACCGCGTTATAGGTGAAACTGTGTTATTTGAACTTGCTTTGATCTGCCGGAGCACGCAGCCCCACCCCCTGGAGCTCTGCTTTACCATGTTATATCCGAATTCGTGTTATATCGGGTCACATTATATTGGGGTAGAAGTGTATGTAGCTACACATGTCAGTAAAAGGCTCTGGCAGGGGGAGGCAGTGGGAAAAAGTTCAACCTGGCAGTCTACTCCCCTGCTGCCAGAGTCTTCCGCTGCGGAGGGGAAGGGCTCCAGCAGTGGGGAACTGCTAAAGACTTTTCCCTCTGCCTCCCCCGCCCACCCCACCAGAGCCTTTCCTTGCTGCTGGAGTCTTTTCCTGCAGTGGAGAGAGGCTCTAGTAGCTATTCAGCTAAAACTAGCAGTGTTGACTGGAAGGCACAGCTTGAGCATGTAGAGACCCGTGTAGGGTATGTACTCTGGTACATACCCACATCCTTCAGGTGTGCTTGTACTCTACTCCCCTAAGACAAGCCTCACTGTCTATACAGGTATTTAAACCTATGCTAGGGGGCCTCCCCGAGTAGACTGTACATGCTGCCCAAGGAAGCGTGCAGTGTAGACATAGCCTGTGTGGTTAGTAAAAATGTTAGCGATAATTGGGTGTCTGGCTCACTCTGCTTCACTTTTTCATGTTGCTGTAAAGCTGAGAATGCTGGCAAGAGTGAAAACACCTTAGTTAATGACATACTGTCCCCCTCCTTTTGCATCGTCAGTTTGCTGCTGTCCACTCTACTATTGATGCACTTTGACGCTTGTTGAAAGTGACTCTTAAAATAAGAATACATGAGTAAGGGCACAAATGATCAAGCAATTGTTTTGTAGACTAGGGACAGCTGAACACTTGGCTGTTTAACCTTTTTTTTTTTTTTTTTTTTTTTTTAAACTTGCTGTAAATGAGCAAGGGAAATAACATTCTGCAGCTGTATGGGACATTATTTTTATCCATTAACTTCCTTCCTCTTATATTTTCCCTCCCCACACCTAAAGCAGAATTTTGCACTGGAGTATTTCAAGCTTGACGTTTCAAACATAAACTGTTTCTGAGGCTTTGTTTGGTTAGCTCACCATGTCTTCCTAACTAGCAAAATATGCAATTCTTAATATCTCTGGTAAACTAAAAATGGCTGGATGGATTTTATTGCAACTTCCAACCTTGTTTACCAACTCCCTGCAAGGTGCAAGGCCTTGCTGCACAGTGTACACTACTGTTCTGCAGGGCTCCAGTGGCATCAGGATCATAGAAGACAGTGAGGGCTGCTAACGGTATTTAAAGAGAGACTACCCAATTCCTAGAAATTGCACTCCCCCAGCTTGGCAACCCAAGTCATAGCTGCCATGTTTTGTGCAGCTCCATGCCTAACCCCCACCACTGCCCCTATGTTGCTTGAGGCAGGGCCAATCATCTTCACTTTGATATCTGGAAAGATACTGGAACAAATTATTAAGTTGAAGTTTATGGTTCTATGCAAACTATTTGCAAGTATGCAATTAGCTAATTAAATAACTTGCATAACACATCATATGTAGCTGCACAAAACTCAATGGCTATGGAGAAATTTTGGAAGGAGAAGCATTCAGAAGGTGGACAAAGTAACCAGGGGGATAGTCATTCTAGACTTGATTCTGACCAGTAGGGAGGAATTAGTTGTGAATCTGAAGGCAATTTGGATGAAAGTGGTCATGAAACAATAGATTTTTATGATTTCTAATGAAAGGAAGGAGTGAGAGAAGCAGAATAAGGACAGTGGAGTTTTTTTTTTTTTTTTTTTTTTTTTTAAAAAGTCAGACTTCAACAAATTCAGGGAACAGGTAGGTAAGGTCCCATGGGAAGAAAATCTACCAGAAAAATGATAGAGAGTTGGCAGTTTCTCAGACACTATGTGAAGGGTACAACAGCAAACTATCCCAATGTGAAGGAAGGATAGGAAGACTAGAAAGAGACAAGATGGTTCCATCAGGAGCTTTTTAATGACCTGCAAATTCAAAAGGAAACCTACAAAAAGTGGAAACATGGATGGATTGCTAAGGAGGCTGTCAAGGCTGGATCCCCACTTTGAACTTTAGGGTTCAAATGTAGGG
>NW_020695296.1:0-1368 GCF_002925995.2 Terrapene triunguis
GTTTGCTCCAATAGGCTCTTTTGCAAATGATAGGTTTAATGTTTCTGGAGTTCAAGTGAAGCCCAGGCCTTAGAACTTGAGAAGATAGACACGGGGCCAGGATTATAAAGGGATTTAGGCACCTACCTATTCTATTACAATAGCAGGTTAGGTGCCTAACTCCCATTGAACGTCCATGGGATTTAGCCACCTGGCTTACTTAGGAGCTTTGATTAATCTCACTAGGTGCCTGTCTCCATCTTTAGGTGCCTAAATCTCTTTGTAATCCTCGTCCACATATTACACAGAAGCTGGGCTGGAATCAGAAAACCCTGGTGGAGATCCTAGGGACCGTGATATGCGGGGCAATAGGAACGCTGGAGCTGAGGAGACTGGTCCCCAGGCCTGACAGGGAAAGGCCTGTGTATCCAAGACAATAAGCAATCTGCAATATCCAGTGGGGTGAGAAAAAATGCTTAAACTAGATATTGTCTGAGTTTAATAAGGTTGAGAGTTTAGATTGCATGCTTAGTTTTTATTTTCTTTTGGTAACTTATCTGACTTTTTGCCTATCACTTATAATCACTTAAAATGTATCTTCTGTAGTCAATAAACTTATTTTTATGTTTATTCTTACCAGTGAGTTTGTCTGAAGTGTTTGGTAAATCTGCTAAGGTTACAAAGGCTGGTTCAACCTCATTTGTGATACCTTTTGGAGGCTCATACACGGTTCCATCTTCATGTTTTCTTCTATGCTGTTCTAGTTTTTGCACTAGCTCCTCAGACGGCAGTCGGTTGATAGCTTCTTTGTTTTCAAAGTGAAGCAGCTTTTTCCACAAAATGTTGTGGAATGTTCTTTGTTCCTTGCTGTTGGAACTACTCTGGTATTTATCTTGCTGGAATGTAACATGCTTTCTGGTCTTCTTCAGGTGATCAGAGTCTTTCACATTGAGCTCCTTTTCCTTACTGCGCTTGTCCGTGACTGCGGAGACCTTCTTTTTGAATGCCAGGAATGCTTCCCTTTGGACTTCAAAGGCTTCCCACATCCTATCCTCCATATCTCTCAGGGGTGTGGCTTGGTGATCCACCAGTCCCATTGCCACCTTTAAAGTGGGAGCTAACTAGTGGGAACTGCTTCCTGAAATTCCGGGGTGCCACAAGAGTGGCCATCTGCAAGCTGGAACAGCAGCTTCTTCCTACTAAGATATCTCTCGGGGCGTTCTTGGGCCCCCTGTCTCTCTGAGTAATACTTGCCAATTAAGTTCTGGTGAGGAAAATATAACTTCTTTACGCCCTCATACAGCTGCATGGTGGTATCGGTGTCAGCCACCTGCAGATGGATGGGGAGAGCTCTGAAGTCCTCTCCTGGCACAAACTCCCGTATTAAGG
>NW_020695296.1:1378-3457 GCF_002925995.2 Terrapene triunguis
GCCACCTTGTTTTTCGAAGAATCTCTTGCTCGGTATCACTCGAGCTGCTGGTACCACTACTTGATTCTCCTGAACTTTTTCTCAGAGGGCCTCGGCTGATGGCTCTTAGGAGCCCCCTCGTGTGCTGCAGCTTCCGCTGAAGCTTCTCCACTCTTTTCTGGCAATTGGAATGCTCAGCTTGCTGGCTCTGGCTGGAGCAGACCTCCTTCATTAGCTCCCCAATGGCAGCTTGGAATTCCTCTTGTTTAGTTGTTAGTGATTGGATCTCCTTCTCCTTTTTGGCTAGGAGATCACTGAAGTCCCTCGCCTGCAGATCCAGCCTGCCTATCTGTGCTGGATAGCTTCCATTCTGGGATTCTAACCTTTCCACCCTACCACCTAAATTGTCTAACTTGATGTTTTTAGCTTTTACCTGGCCCACTAGTTGGGATATGGTTAACCCTTGCATAATACTGTATGCTTGTAACTACCTGAAAACCATATGTAGCCCATAAATTAAGGCCCTCTTCTTTTGCTTCTTGTTAGGTTTTGGCTCGTCCTGGACAAAGCTTTCCCACTTGCCCAACAAGGTGGTGTAAGAATTCCCACCGCAGAACAGCCCCTCTGCCCATGGATTTCCCCCTTGCCAAAGTAAGGCGCACTTGACTCCAGGGATACTTCAAGAGTGGTAGCCATCCGGATTCTCCATAGGTCCAAGCACACATCTTGGCCATGTAGTACAACCAAATGGGACCCTGGGCATTTAAGCCCTCTGCTGAAGCCTTTGTATCAGGCTACAGTACTGACACACTCGGCCCTCTCTGATATGTGTCGGAAGCAGTTGGCTTCCCCTCCTGGCAGCAGCTCGGCTGTCTTCCCACAGAGTGAGGTAGGTCCCGCAATGAGCCAGGCATCAACCTGCTCGAAACTACAATGCTGCTGCCTTCCACCGGAGCTGGGCTTTCACCGCAGTCTGCTGGCTGCCCACTGACACTCTTGGTTAGGGATACTGCAAGCAATACCACCACAGCGCTCAGGCTGTCTTTCCACAATGGGCCCAAACAATAAATCACACTGAAGAGGGGTGGGTAGTCCACCCTTCACAGCACTTCAGCTGCTTCTTTTCCCCTCGGCACCCAAGGCCAAACACACTCCTCCTGGGCACAAGCCAGGCAGAGGCTCGGTCCCAGTAGATGAGACCGGTGAGCCCTCCATACATTTGCTGACAGGGGATCAGTGGCACACAAGGACCAGTTCAGCGGGGATGGCTCTCTAGCCACCGGCACACAAGGCCTGCCCACTTCTGGCACTGCTCCGGCGCTCTTGGAACGGCAACCCGCCCACACAGCCTATTGGCTGCCAAAATAACCAAACCGAGCAAACAATAACGTAGCTAAAATTACTAAACAAACAAAAGGGGGTCCTTCTGTGGTCGTCAATATGTTAACCCGAAAACTAAAGTGATGACCTAAAACAGTGGGTTAAAATATAAAAGACGCAAGTGCTGGCCCCCTTATCCCGCTTCTATCATCAGGGTCTGTTATTGATAGATGACTGACAGATAGATACGGTGCAAACAAACAGATTTTATTAAATGGGACCCCCAGCACGAGAACAACAGGTAAGTAAATGATAACAGCTAAATAACTAGTCATAGCTTCGTGGTTATAATACATTAACAGTGGGCCTTAAGCCCAGAACCCCAGAGACAAAGTACAACATGGGTAGGTAAGGGAAAGAATCACAAAGATTTACATCACCATCTCTTGTAGGATGAGGGACACACGGACTCCAGGGAAGACGACAACGATCCAGACACTGGGAACAGGATGGGAACAGGAACACAGGAACACAAGGATACACACAGGTAATCTGCCTTCAGGGTCTTCTTTCTTATATTCTTGACACATAGTCCTGGGTGTAAGTATGAGGACTATAACTTGGGGAATAGCAGATGGTGGCTATCCAGAGTGGAAGCATTGTGGACTATAACAGATGGTAAGTATGTCTAGGCAGGAAGTGATATGGTATAGACAGGTCAACCTTTCAGGGGTGGCTGCCAAGCGTGTGGGCACATACACTGCCTACAGCTAGTACAGT
>NW_020695297.1:0-9999 GCF_002925995.2 Terrapene triunguis
TTGACTACATTTATTTCAGAAGCATTTTGGCTGTAGAGCAGTGTTACAGTAGAACCTCAGAGTTACAGATACCTCAAGAATGGAGGTTGTCCATAACTCTGAAATGTTCGTAACTCTGAACAAAGCACAGTTCGGGCTCCAGACCTAGAAGCTGACACTACAGGCCAGGTTTCAGCAGCAGCTGAACTCCCTACTCCTCGCTGGCATGGGTTTGTGAGCTTGTCCCCCTCCCGGCTGTGTGTGTATGTTTGAGAGAGAGAGAAAACAGCACTACCCCACTCCTGGCCGGCAAGGGAGGTAAAAAACAGCATGTCCCCCTCCCAGCCAGGGGTGGGTGTGGGTGTAAAAACAGCATGGCCCCCTCCTGGCGGGTGGGAGGGGTGAAAGTGGCACAGACCCCACTGCTGCTCCTGCTCTGCTGGCTCCAGCTGCTTTGAGCTGGCAGTGGCTCTAAGTGGCTGCCGCGCACCAGGGGTGTGGGTGGGTTGGGGACAGGCAACCCAGATGTGCCTACCTTTAAGATGCAGTACAGGTACAGTACAGTATTTGCCTTCCCCCCTGCCCCGCTGCTGCCCGATTGGTTACTTCCGGTTTCACATGGTGTCCGGTTGACCGGTCAGTCCATAACTATTTGAGGTTCCACTGTAGTACTTAATTTGGGAAGTTATAAGCACCTGCAAAAGTCTCCTGTGAGTCCTCTTGTCAACCATACCAATAACTTCTGAACCCCTACTGCAGCATTTATAGAGTGATATAAATGTTATGTTGGTTATTTGTATTAATGTATAGAGTGAATTTACTCATCCATAGTTGAGTTTTTGAGGCAGTTAACCTTAGAGGTTTGGGTTTCTTAGGACAGGAAGCAAACTGACTTTGTTCAAATTTGTTTTTTGGCTGAGTGAAGTTTACTCCTGAATTCTGAGATGCCATACTATCATCACAGGCAAGTGTCTACAATCCATTTTCATACATATTTGGTAATTTAACACCTATTAATTTCCACTTAATTACTGGGATTCCAGTGCACAGGTACTAGTTTGAAGGTATAGCAGGTGCGTATACAAACTTCGGGTGCTAGTTAGGCTTCTTTCTTTGAAAACCTGGCCCCATGTTTGGGAAAGTAAGATTGCCTATATTTGTTTCAGCAAAAGCTATCAGTATAAGATGAGAGTAAAATGCCTGTATGAAGAAATCCTATTCAGCAGGAGCTGCATAGGTAAATATATGTTAATTTTTTTATTAAGCTACTTTACCATTAGAATTGCAAAAACGGATACAGTGATGCACTGCTGCTGAAAATTCAAGAGGCTTTGGATGCTGTTGCTTATGAGATGCATTTTCATTCTGAGAGGTTTAAGAAAAGGAGACAGTCTCTGTATGCCCTCCCCCCAATATTTGCATGCATAACTAATGGTAATGTCTTATTTTATTGCTTTCTTTACCATTTCAGTTACTCTCTCTAGCAATAAATTGACTAGCTGACCAATAGTTCACCTATATATTCTGTGATCTATTCAACAGAAGACTTCTGAAAATTTGAATTTGAATGCGTTATCTTAATAATCTTGCAGTCAGAGTCTAAACATAAAACAAAAGCATTCTGAGTCAGATGAACATTTTCCCCAAAACAAGAGGATATATGCACTAGGAATATTCAAAAGTTCGATAAACTACCATAATTATGCAAAGTAAATGCTGAGTGGAGTGAGACAAATAGAATCTTAAAACAGCTGCAGAAAGAACAAATCAAGATCCCTGCATCATTAGTAGTGATTGCCTGGTTGTAGAAAGCAATATGTTAGTTCAGTGAAGAAAAGGCTTGATGACAAAGCCTTTAACTCTCTGCCATATCCTGATTACAAATAGAATTGGTCTACAAAATTTCATTTTTAACAATATTCAAATGTACCATTGTAGCTATTTCTTAATGGAGAAATAGCTTCCTTTGCATGACCCAAGTTGCTCATGAAAGAACACTGAATAGTTCTGATGCCAAATGGAGCAAGGAAAATAAGTGTACTATGTGTCTCAGGATGAAAGGTCTTTTTAGGAGAGCATCACAATGTTTGTGGATAACACTGGAGCACTTGAGGCAAAGGAAATTAAGTCTAGCCAAAGTCTTCTATCAAATAGTTGCACCCTTATACACTTTCAGCCTTTTCAAGGAATGGGCTGATATAGTATAATGGGTAAGAAATTAGACAATGTTGTGTGGTTTTGTATAGCTGAACACCTGCTTTTGATCATGAATATAATCAACCTGATATCAAGGCATGAAAATAGTGTATTGGGGGACCCTAGATAATAATTGCTTTGTTATTCATAAAGCTTGGCAAGACTGATATGCATTTCTGGAGCATCTGTTAGATGTTGTCATATAATTATCTTCAAATTCTGTTCGTGGAGGGGCCCAAATCTTTTCTTTCCCTTTATACACTTGCCTGTGAAACTTGAGGCTCACAGACTGTGTATATGCACACCAACTATAGCTCTGTAGCCATGCAGCGTGGGTTTCTGGAGGCACAACTATTGGAAAACAAGACTTACTGTTTTGGTAGGAAATCTTTTTTTAATTGTATAAATATGCCCTGATTCTGTAAGTTGGACACAGCAAAACTCAGGAAAAACAGTCACACTTGGTCTCTCTTTCAACCTGATTCTGAAATTCTTTGGATCTTACATAATATATAAGAAGAATGTGGTTGATCTGGAAGCACCTAAACATTGCTAATCACTAAAATAGTGATAAAATGATGACTCTAAGGCTACATCTACATTGCACACCACTGGCAGAGGTGCATAGGGTATGATAGCTACATGTTCAGCCCAAGGAGGTAAGGGAAAGAACTGCTGCTGAAAGGGTTCCCGAAGGAAGTACCTATTGGGTTCCGGGAAGTGGGCGGGCTTCCACTGCTAAAGGATCTTCCCCCCAGCCTCAGGGGAGGACCCACAGGACCTAAAACCCAAATGATTACGGGGGACAACTAATGTAAAAACAGGGACAGGAGTGCGATTAAAGGGTCAAAAGAAGGGAACCTGATGGGGACACCGAGCAGAGAACCCCGGACAGCGCCCACTGCTCCTCAAAGGTGTCAAGGGAGCCAGTCGACGCTGCCCAGAGGAACTCTGCCCGGATACGTGAACGGACAGAGGATCGGAAACAGGCCCCACAGTCACAGGAACCTCCATCGGCCAACCTCCTCTCCCTGGTTTTATAGATGGCCTGTTTAGCCAGGGCCAAGAGGAAGTTGACCAGGAGGTCCCGCGACTTTGTGGGGCCACGGATAGGGAGTGCATAAATGAGAAGGTGAGGGGAAAAGTGTAACCAAAAACGCAACATAATGTCGGTGAGGAGCCGGTGTAGGGGCTTCAACCTGGCACACTCTAAGTAAACGTGAGGGAAGTAGCTGGGGAAGCTGCCAGAGGAGCTGCTTTGAGCCTAGAAGTACAGGCCCCAAGAAGGAGAGTTATGCAACCCCCTGAACCTGGGGACAGAGACTGTTGGCCAGAGAAACTTTATTTGGAGCCTCTATTCAAGAGACTTTATTTGGACTTAATAAAGTAGAGCCCCAGCAGGGGAATTTCATCTTAAATGTTTGAATGGTGTGGCGTTATCATGGGGCAATGAGAGAAGGGTAAACTAACACAGAGTGTTGCAGATTCACTCTTGACCGACAGGCGGTGCTATAGCGCAGGCCAGCCCTTTTTTTACACTGTTGTTAATTCTGGGCTGCATAATAATCATAGATTGCTGTTTTCTAGAGCATGTGTGGATCTGAGAAGGTGACAAACACGAATGCGTATATATAGTTTTACATTATAATTCCTGGTTTTGAATTGTTGTTCATTAGCAACTTTAAGTGGTTTTGACAAATTTGTTTGAATATAGAACCAAAAAAGCGTAGTGGTCATTTAGTCTAGGCTGCAGAACACTCTCAGATTCCTTCTTTAGCATGGGTAGGCCTTCAGATGAATGCTTTTGAGCAAATTAGAACTTGAAACTTATTTACATATAGTAAATGAATTATTTTTTTATTAAAGACTGAAATCAAGGCACTTCATCTTATTAGACAGAGACAATGTTTATTTACTGATGAAACTTTATTACTTTTGTAAAAATGATTTTTTTGTTTTGTTTTTTCCTATCACCAAGCTGGGGGTGGTGGTAAAGTATACACTTAAATCTAATCTTCCCTTTTTCTGGTGCTCTGTGACATACATATGTTGTAGATTTAGCCCATTGTGCAGCTTGGGAAAGGTAGAAAGGCAATCTTCAACTTTTATTTTAAGACTTAATTTTATCTCCTTGAAAAATTTGGGACTGGCCTTACAGGGGTCTATATAAAGCCAGATTTTTGTTCGCACTGCTGATATAGAGTGGATCTTCTTCCATTGCTCATTGCAATATTGCTAGCTTTACTCCAAGAATCAGTGGAGTTTCCAGTGTGAGGATTGACATGATTTTGTTAAAATCCCAGAGGATGAGTCCCCATTCTTTTACATAATCAGAAACATATATCTGTAGAGAACTAATTTAAAAATGTGAATGTTTAATTGGTATTTGAGGGTTAATATATTAGTTTTGCTGCATTAATTCTTAAAAATGTAAAGGAATTAAATATTTGTTTATAATTATTAGAGACTTTACTTTAATATAGGGCAGTGATGCAGCTCTCGATCCTCAGTCTGAGTAAGTGGCTCTTTAATGTGTCTTCTGCAGCTCTTTGCAGCACATGATATTAAAACACTGTGTGGTTTAATTATTAACCAATCAGGATGCTTTTACTATGTTATTAACCAGTGGTAGTTGATAAAATAATACTTGATCAGTCATTTTGCTGTGAGAATTTTTATATATATAGATACACTAAATATTTCCCTTCATACTGTTTAAATATGAATATATTGTACTATAGTAAATGAAACAATGAATTCACACTACTGTGGCTCTTCTGGGTAATGTTGATCACTAATTTGGCTCCTGAACCCCTGAGGTCTGAGTATCATTGATATTGGCTTTACACTTGTGGTAATGTCATTAAATTTTTAAGCCTTCGAAATGTTCATGTATTCTGAAATCATCCTCCGAGGCTCTAGAGCTAGGTGAATACATCATATACAAAAAATCTTCAAATATTTATTGAAGAATTTTCTTGGGCCCTGTCTATCACCTTTGCTTTCCAAGAATACTTGAGCAAATGAGTTTCTAGAAGAAACACTTGATCAAACATCTAATTTTAAGTAAATATTGCAAAATATTAATGGAAAATAAATTCCAAATTTATAAGTGTATATGCCATTGAATCTGAATTATAAAAGTTACATTAATCTGCTTAGGCCATAAAACATGCCAGGTGACCTGTTAGAATCTGAATATCAAGTGCTTGCAACAAACGTCTCTCAAAAGAATTACAGGCCAAAAATTACTTTCAGAAATTATTCAGCACATTAGGGTGGATTAAAAATTAATTTAAAAAAAATCAGATTTTTAATTTAAATATATTTTAAAAAGTCTATTTAAAGCTAAATTTGAAATTATGACAAGGTATGCTAAGGCCTGAACTTTCTATAATATATTTATCATTTAAATTAAATAAAAATACTAATATTTAAGCAGTACACATTTGCCGCTGAAGTTTTAAGGAAAGTCAAACCCTTGCATTGATGGAAGCCACTGGCTAAGCACCTGGAACCAGAGTTTGTTGAAATGATAAACCAGCGTTTGACAACAATAACCTCGTCTGCAGCTGCAGAGAGTATTTTCTTCATTTCAGTTTATTCAACTAGTTAGTTCAGTGACTAGTTCTTTCAAAGTTGAGAAAATAATTGGGAGTTGAAAAAGTAGAAAAGCTTGTTTTCCAATCTGTGAATAAAAATAAGGTGTAAGAGAATGAGATCTAATAGTTCTAAAGTCTTGAAGGAAATGCTGACGAGAAACAATCATTAAATTCACTTATAATAAGTAATACTTCCTTTGCTTAATGAATCAGTTTACTTTTTTCATATGTATCCAGTTTTTAAGATATTTTTATTAGTTAAATAAAACTAATTTTAAAATGCTGCTCATGTACATTTTAATTGAATTCCAATTTCAATCCAAATGTAGCTTGATATAAATAACGATTTAAAAGAAAGCTTTCACTATTTTCCAAACAATAAAATATTGTAAAAATTAAGAAGGCAAATTAATGTATTTTAAGCTATATGATTGAATAAATGTTTATAGGTAGAGTATCAGCAAAATACCAAATTTAATGTAAAGGTTATATTGACTTGTAAATCAACATGTTTTAATGGTTGCCAATTAATGAGAATGAATCATTCCGTCGAAAAATAACTAAAAAGTAAAAAATGCAAAACAAGATTTAAATCCGGGTTACCTGCTTGCTGGTGTTAGATCATGATTTAACTTGATGATTTAAATCAATCCACCATGCAGAATATAGGTCTGAATTGCAAATAAAAGAAAGCTGCAAAATGTATGTTCAGAAAGGCAAAATTTTCCAGACAAATTATTTGTTCCAAAATATTCACCCAAACTGCTGTTGTCACTATCCTATGATGCAGAAGAGTTACATAGCCAATTTTAATATTTTACTAACTCAGATAATTGCAAGCCTGTATTTTGGGACAGTCTTAGAGGAGTCAAACCTTCTAGCTTTTAAATCATCAAAATCTGTTAAGGATCTCTGAGACAATTTAAATTTTAAAACCTAGCATTTAACAAATCATTGCTTATTTGGTATCCTGGACACAGTTTAAAAAAAAAAAAAAAAGTAAAGGTCCTGAAATACTGAAGGTTTCAGTTCTCATATAAAGCCCTTTGACATTAAAGAAAAAGGTCAAGTCAATCATTAGTGAAATGAACACTCAGCTTAACCTATAAATAGCATTCTGCTTTTATAACATGCAAAGAAGAAAGACTGGAAAAAATAACAAGGATAATTAGAAGCTAACTGAAAGTAACAAGTAAATTTTGTCCTTCGTTTTTCCCTGCCTGTCTTTTCTGTTGGAAAGGAATATTGTAGCTGGGACTGGTAACAGTGCCTATTATTGAGATTACCTGACATTTCCCATTATAAGGTCCTGTTTTCAGCTGTATATAGCTAAAGCTATGATTTAATCACTGGTATTTTTAGTAGAAGTCATGGACAGGTCATGGGCAAGAAACAAAAAATCATGGCCCATGACCTGTCTATGACTTCTACCATAAATACTCCTGATTGAATCTGGGGGGTGGGGGGCACTGCCGAAGGCGAGGGGGGGGAAGCCCGCGGCACCAACTGCAGTTCCCAGTTGGGGCGCTTGTGAGAGGTAGGTGCCATGCCATTACACTGTCTAAGTAAACGTCTGGCCAAATTAGATGCCTTTGAGAAATAACAGGTTGCACATGCTCATGAGAGACTTCGTAGATTTTTGCAGCTAAATTCCCAGAAAATTTCATCCACACTGAGCATGCTGCAGCAGGATTTCTCTGCAAGTGCAGCCCTGTACTGCTGTGAGCCATGCTCTGTTTGGGCATCTGAACTGAGAGCAGAGACACTCTTATCATCTTTCCTCTCAAACCACCCCACCCACCCACCCACCTGTTGCTGGGCTCAGCAGTGGTGCAGGAGGCAGCTGCCTGATTTGAATGCACAGAGGGCAAGAGCTCGGCAGGTGAGGGAAATAGATTGGGAAAAGAAGCAAGGGTGGGGGGGGGGACTGGGACTGGAGGTTGAGGAGGGAAGAGAGGGAAATTGGAACTTTGAGGAGAGACTGAAATTGGCTGCACATGGAGTCAGTAGATGGAAGTCGGGGAGCGACAGACTGGATGTGAAGCCAGGGAGGGGGAGAGACCAAGCCTGAGAACCAGTGGGGTGGTCTGAAGGAGGTAAAGAGAGAAAGATAAGATGAGGAGTTAAGGTATGGGGGAAGAGCTGGAACAGGCTGGGCAAAGAGACAGTGCAGGAGTGGATAATGACACTGCACAAGTTCATAGGTGAGGGAACTAGGGGTGTGGAGAGTGCTGCAGCATCCCCAGTTTTTGTGTGGGGTCCCACCTTCTATGCCGCGCCCAGGGTCCCGGCGTTCTGCCCCTGGCCCTGCACCCGGGGTCCTGGCTGCAGGACCTGCGCCTGGGGCTTTGTTCCTGCCCCACACACAGGGTCCCAGCTGCTGCTGGACCCACGCCCGGGAATCTTTTCCCGGCCCCGCACGCAGGGTCCCAGCTGCCGTTGGACCTGCGCCCAGGAGCTCAGCTCCTGGCTGCTGCTGGCCCTGCACCCAGTGCTCTCTTCATGGCCCCCACACCTGGAATCCGCACATGGAGTCCTGGCTGCCGCTGGCCCTGCACCAGGGGCTTTGCTCTGGCCCTGCACACGGGGTACCAGCCTTGGCCCCTTATCCCTGCCCGCGTCTTCCCCCGCCCCCTTCAGCCACGGCCCTGCTTCTGGCCCCAGCTCTGGGGGGTGGGGGGAGCATGGACAGGAGTAAGGGGGGGTGAGGTAAAAAGTTTGAGGTGGGGACCACTGGCTTTCAGCACCCCCACTGTAAAAAATGTTCCAACGCCACTGCACAAGTATTCTGGGGAGGGAGATTGGGCAGGAAGACAGTGGGAAACAGGCAGAGTGCATCAAGAGGTGGGCAACTGAAAGCCAGGAATAGGCAGAGAGAGAAATTGTATTAGGAGCCAGGAGGGGGAACTGGAAATGGCTAGGCATTGACACTGCTGGGAGAGGGGGTATACTGAGATTGGGATAGGGAGTTCAGATGTGAGAATAGGAGTTGCTGGGCAAGGAGACTGTTATCCTATTTTACAAATGTGAAGTGAGACACCGAGATTAATGTCAGAAGTAACCACTAATTTTGGGTCCCCAGTTTGAGACAGCAAGCACCTTCAACTTTATATAGTGCTGTAAATGGTCACAGCACTATTGTGCTCATCACTTTTGCAAATGGTACCCCAGTGCTTCAAATTGGACATGCAGAAAACAAGGAACACAGTTTACATGAATTGCCTTGCCTCATATAGTAACTCTGTGGCAGAAACAGGGTTAAATCCAATTCTCTAGACAGAGCAGCCTTAGTCTGCCTTAACCATGAGACCAATCCTCTGCCTCATTCACTACACACCTTCCAATTTGTGCAACAAATGAAGCAAGAGTCCTACAGAAGTAGTCTCCGTTACACAACCCTGATTCATCCCCAGATCAGGTCCATTCTGGACACTGGATGGCTCAGATGTCCTATGAAAAAGTTAGTATGTGGTCATATAATTAAAGACTCTATCATAATGCATTTGTCTCCTGGGGCTGAATTAAGGTTGCACAGACAACCTTAATTTTGGCATTTCTGAACTTTTGAGTGTTAGACTTTGAAATCTTATTTAGTAATGTTTTTAACATAGTACTGTGAATGCAATTCTAAAATAAGTATAATCAAAAGGGAAAAGACCTGAATAAACAGGAATTTTGATTGTAGTTGACATTTTAGCTCCGCTGTACCTGTTGGCTCTAAAACATTGTCAAGTCATTGATACCCGCGTCCATTTTGTCTGATCACAGGCTTCAGCCCTCATCAGTTTTTTTCCTACAGACACATTTTTGTAAAACTACAACGTTGTCCTTCAAATATCCTAAAACTATCCTGTGCAAAGATGTCTACAAAACATTTGACAACAGGTAGGCAATTATTGTGCTGAGCCTACTGGTTATTACGTTAATCATCATAGCTTCACAGTTACATTATCTTCCTCCCCTTCCCCTCCCCACTTCACTATATTTGTTTTTTATCCACCTGTTGTGTCTCATCAGACATTAAGGTTGGAAGTTCTTTGGGGCAGGGACTGTCTTTATTACTTGTGTGTCAAGTGCTAACCACAGTGGGCCGCAGATCCTAGATACAAGTGTTAATATACTTCCACAACCACTGCTCTACGGCCAAAATGCTTCTGAAATAAATGTAATCAAAGTTTACTAATTCTGGGTCACTGAGAACGAAAATGATGCTTAAAATTGT
>NW_020695298.1:0-5636 GCF_002925995.2 Terrapene triunguis
GGACGGGTGCAGGGTTAATTCGATATAACGGCGCTAAAGTCGACATAAAAGCCTAGTGTAGACCAGGCCATAGAGTTAAAGTTGTAGTGATTACTTTATTTTCCAAATAAATTCACAAATTATAACCGATCAGGTGTCAAGTCCGCCAACAGCTCTTAACAAGCAAGTGTTGGCAGGCGAGCATGTCGCGCATTGTCGGGAAGTCCAGCATGCATCGGCAGGAATATGTGCGTGTAATGACTTGTTTACAATACGATACTATAAATAGGCGACATGTATGAAATCTAATTTAGATTGTTTCTGAATTGTGTAAAAAGCAGTTAACAATAGTGCAATAAGTATTTAAATTTTTTTTATTACTATTCGATACCTTCAATCTTTACAGATTACGGATCACATACAAAGCAAATTGTATTACACTGCTCTACAGCCAAAATGCTTCTGAAATAAATGTAGTCAAACTTTACTAATTCTGGGTCACTGAGAACGAAAATGATGCTTAAAATTGTTGATTGGCTCTAGTTTTCAAGATATGCTATTGGGTCAGTATATACGACCCTTGACTTGGGAATGGCGGAGGATAAGTGAGTTATAAAGGGAAGGGATCTCAATTTAAACCAGAAATGACTAAAATACATCTTTGACTGGATCTATGAATAAATCTATGACTGGGTTTGGACAGTACTTGCTTTTTAGGCAAAACAATGAATGATGCAATCTGAAGCTGGTATTGCGTCATACATGATATGAACTGCATCATGTTATTCCTAGAAGTCATGGATGATGCAATCATAACGAAGCTTACATCACTCTGCTGAACAAATTGCCCCATATCAGCTCTAGAAATCATACAGTGTCGTGCTCTTATTTGTCAGTGTTTGATTTTGCAAAGGGACACATTTCTGTTTAGCCAAAGTGAGCAGAGATGCCTCGTACTTGAGTGAACAGTGCAGATAACTTCTGCTATGTTTGTGGTGAAGTGACTTTTGCATCACAAAAGCACAGTATAACCACTCTGGTTAAGAGAGCCTATCACCTTTATTTTGGCTGCAAAATTGGAGATCAGGACAAGAGGTGGGCCCCACACATATGCTGCAACACTTGTGCAACAAATCTTCGCCAGTGGTTGAACAGGAAAAGGAAATCTATGCCTTTTGCAGTGCCAATGATTTGGAGAGAGCCTGCAGATCATACCAGCAATTGTTACTTCTGCATGGTGCCTCCAGTTGGGAAAGGTGTGTCAAAGAAGAAAAAGTGGACTGTGCATTATCCAAACATTCTATCAGCTATACGCCCAGTACCCAACGGAGAAGGACTGCCGGTTCCTGATGCACCAGAATCATTCTCACTTGAGTCAGACGAGGAAGAGGATGAAACTTCTGGTCCTGAACCATCAATGTCACAGGACCCACATTTTCTCCCATCCTCCTCCTCTGAACCACACCTCATAACACAAGGTGAACTGAATGACCTTGTCAGGGATTTGGAACTACCCAAGAGTAAGGGTATGTCTACACCCAGCCGCTAGTTCGGCGGCTGGGAATCGAAGTTCTGGGTTTGACTTATCACGTCTTGTCTGGACGTGATAAGTGAACCAGGAAGTGCTCGCCGTCGACTGCGGTACTCCAGCTAGACGAGAGGAGTACCGCGGAGTCGACGGGGGAGCCTGCCTGCCGTGTGTGGACCGAGGTAAGTTCGAACTAAGGTACTTCGAACTTCAGCTACGTTATTCACGTAGCTGAAGTTGCGTACCTTAGTTCGATTTGGGGGTTTAGTGTAGACCAAGCCTAAGGCAGAGCTGTTGGGCTCCAGACTACAGCAGTGGAATCTCCTGGCAGGTGATGTTAGGGTTTCCATGTTCCGTGACCATCAAAAGGATCTTGTCCCATTCTTCATGGAAGGTGATCTTGTAGCCTGCAACAACATCGATGGTGTGATGGCAGCCCTCAACATCGTTCACGATCCAGATGAGCGGAGACTGTTCATTGATTCATCAAAGACGAGTCTTAAAGCTGTTTTACTGCAGAATGGCAATGTTTTGCCATCAATTCCAGTTGGTCATGCAGTCCATATGAAGGAAACCTATGACAACATGAAACAACTTTTGAGGTGCATAAACTATGACCAACATCAGTGGCAGTGCTTGGTCTGCAGACTGGATACACAAAGTACTGCTGTTTTCTCTGCGAATGGGATAGTCGTGCAAGAGATTCCCACTACATCAAGAAAGATTGGCCACTCCGACAGTCATTGGAGCCTGGGAGGAAAAGTGTTCAGCATCCACCACTTGTTGAATCAAGGAAGATTTTGTTACCACCCTTACACATCAAGCTGGGTCTGATGAAGAACTTTGTCAAGGCCATTGACAAAACACAAGCAGCTTTCAAGTACCTCCGTGGAAAATTTCCAAGGTTAAGTGAAGCTAAGATAAAGGAAGGTGTCTTTGTTGGTCCTCAGATTCGTGAACTTCTTCGAGATGATGCATTTGACCATGCACTGCGTGGCAAGGAAAAGACGCCATGGAAAGCCTTCCAGTTAGTGGCAATAAATTTTCTCGGAAACAACAAGGCAGACAACTAAAGGTTGTTGGTGAAAAACCTCCTCAAGGCATACAAAAGCCTTGGTTGCAACATGTCACTAAAGATACATTTTTTGCACTCTCATCTAGATTTTTTTCCACCGAACTGCGGAGCAGTGAGCGACGAGGACGGCGAGCGATTTCACTAGGACATTGCAACAATGGAGAAACGCTATCAGGGCAAATGGAGCCCATCAATGCTTGCAGACTATTGCTGACAGTGACAAGAGATGCTCCATTTAATGAATACAAGAGACAAGCCAAGAAGCGCCGAGTAGACACTGAATAGGACTAAACTATGTACATAATAGTTTTTTGCCTTTTGTTTCATAATAAATTTTATTTATATAACCCTTTGGCTGATTTTTAAAGTGTTACATAAACAGGACAGGTGAAATATTATCATGTAAAGCAACCATAAACACATGAAAAGACCTAGGTTTACAATTTATGATTAAAACTCTATCTACACAATATACATAGACATAAAATGTAAAAACTTAAATATCTTAGAAACAGTAGCCAATCAGTTGTTTTAATTGTCATATTTGAATTCAGCACATCAAAATACATAATAAATAGCACATTTTATCTCTGAAGCAGACGACGTCTCAAAAATTGTAGACCAGTGTGACCTATCAGGCCGGGGCTCTTTGGCAGATTGATGGAAGGTTAAACACATCCTAATAAGACAGAATGCTTGTGTTGGATTCAGAGCCCCCTTGCACCTACTGAAATTACATGGGGGGGACAGGCGGAACCAGTGTTTGTCAGGTATCTGGCCTGCAGCAGAGCCAGCCTCTAGGCAACCTAATGAGTGCAGCTGGCCTATAGTAGGCTGCATGAGTAGCTACACTGCCTGATTGGTTGGAAATGTCAGCAGATGGGCTCTTAAGCTCAGCGCTGCTCTCACAGTATTCATCCTCAGCTGAGCTGTAACTGCTCCTGAGCCTGCTTGTTCCTAGCCCTATTCCTGCCTTGAACTCAGCTATGCTCCTGATCCTTAGTTCCAATTCCTGATGTCAGCATCTAGCCTCTGCCTCCTGCTCTAGCTGCTGGGCTGGATTTTCCATGTCCCTTATGGGAGTCACTTATGGGAGGGCAGGCAGGGTTCTTTAGTGAGGGTTATTTCTTATGCTAGGAGGGTTCTCTGCAGGGACTGTCTAGCTCTTACCAGTCTCTGTAATGAGGAGGATGGTGTCTGCTCCTGGCTGGTATCCTTGGGCTTGGAAGTGCAGAGTGATGGTGAACGTTTGCCCTCTTCTCACCACCAAGCTTGTGGACCACTGGTGGTCCGTGGATCACAGTTTGAGAACCTCTGACCAAGACTGTTACCTCTAGTCTGTGCCACTGCAAGGTACTCTGCCTAGGATTTAGCCCAAAGATTTCTCAGATTCTCCTACTAGCTGGCTTACAATGTGGCTGCCCGTCACCTGAGCAAGAACTAGCAAGAGTCCTTTGCACTCTGAGTCTGTACTGGCTGCCCGTAAACAAACTGCAGGGTAAAATTCCAGGTAGCTGGGCCCCATTAGATGAGAAACGACATCTCAGGCATGCCCTCCCTCTCTCTCTCTCTGAAAGGCCTCCACACCTGCATTTGCCTGGAATGATTAAGTTAAATATAAAGGGACCTGGGAGGATGAAATCAGTGTGTTCTTGGGAACATGCTCTCACCCTTGTACTTCCTTCCTGCCAGAAACCTGTGGGTCGGGCTGGTGGAGGAGGAGTTGCACCCAAAACTCCTAGAGTACCTCTCCCAATACCAGAGTAGATGGATATTTCTGCTAAATTGCCTGCAGTGAGATAGCTAGCAGTATTGACACTAGGCTTCAGAATTAACCTCCCTCTGAGATGAATGGGGCAGTTCACACAGCTGTTGTACCTCTGTAGTCAGCCTAAATCAAGCAACTTTTGCCTCTCCCTGGCCGATATGTCTCAACCCCACCACCACACCTGCCTGCCTGATCCTGTATTCTGTGGATACTGACCAAGTGGCCATTGCCTGAAGGAAAGTCTGCTTCCAAGGGTTCAGGGCTTGCCTGGCCCCCTGAAGTTAGTGAGTCAGGAAAGCATTTGGCTTTTCTTTTCAATCCAACAGTAAGTGTCCCTTTGGCTTGGAGTTAAACTAACTGGTTTTACAACATCTCTAATGCTACTCACAGAAAGCGGTGCCTGGGGCAGGTGACTTGCTGCTGTTTTTCCCCTGGTAGAAGCTGGGACAGCTACAGGATGGCTTCTGAATCCAGTTAGATAGTGCTGATAGAGCCAGGGATTCCTTCACAACTAGTAAGTGCCTTTTGGGCTTCCTGCCTTGGTTATTTTCTATGTAACCTTTTCCCCCTCAAGCTGTTTCTCATTGAGTTCCCATTTTGCTGCCACTCTCCCCACTTCCTGTACCTCTTGGGAATCACCCCGGCTGCTTGTGCTCTCGCTGCACCACATAGAAATGCCTGCACCTACCTTTGGCCATAATCTTTCTTGTTCTCTTCACACTAGTGCTGCAGCACTGAATCTGCTTCACTTCTGCATGCTGCTCTGAATACCACAGGCAAAGGCAGGGCAGTATCACTGATTCACCTTCATGTATTGCAACTGACTTGCTCACTTTGTCACAGATGGTTGGCAGTGTTCTTAACGCATGGGAGGTGTGGCAGCTGCTGGAGCAAGCCCAACTCCCCAAAAGGAGGAAGGGCAAATGAGATTCTGAGGACAAAGGGGATTCACCTCTCTTAGAATTCAAGAGTAGGGAAATAAAAATTCCCCAAATTTCAGTGGATTCTTCTATAAAACCAGCATCTGCTGCTAACTCAGTTTCCAAATAGTATTAAACACCCTGTGAAGGCAGCCACAAGTTGCACAGAGTAGAGATGGAAAATGACTTAGCAGGGCCTTTCTAACTCATCCTGTGAATACCAGGGCAGGACTGTGCCTGTCAGTACCACACCCAACCTCCCTTCTATGTAGTGCTATAGATATGCACAGTTTCTTAGGCCTGGTCTACACTAGGCTTATATGTCGACTTTAGCGCCGTTATATCGAATTAACCCTGCACCCGTCC
>NW_020695299.1:0-1355 GCF_002925995.2 Terrapene triunguis
TACTTCTCCCTTCTGCAAGTCCCCTCCCAATGGAGCTATCCTGCAGGACCTAGGTTCCCTAGGGCTGGGTTTCTCCAGCCCCAGAACCGGATGAACACACACACATCCACACATACATTAACAGAGCAAGTCTGAGCGGACCGGGTCAATCAGCACTGTCAAGCTGACCCCTTATATGTCTCTGGACTCACTGGGCTGGATGAAGCAGCACTTTCAAGCTGCCTCTCCTTATATGGCCCTGGGCTCCATGGACTGGGTCAAGCAGCACTTTCAAGCTGTTACCCTTATGCGTCCCAGATTCAGCACATCCCTATCCCCACTCCCCCAACACAATTGTACTGGCAGTAACCTACTCGATGAGCAAACCCCACAGTATTTTGGGTGCTGCGGGGATCTTTAGCTTAGGTAAAAGAAGCGTTGCTGTAGAGTGAATGGGGGAAGCTAAAAACACAAACGAGTAAAGTTCAGCAAGAGAGAGAGAAGCAACCAACTTAACCATAAAAGTTATTTATTGAATAATAATGATAACTACACAAGGAGAGCTAAACCAACATAACATACATGATGAAAGGTTAATACCTAAGGTAGAAAGGAAAAGAGAGAGAGAGAAAGAGGGGGGATCTCACCCACTCCACAAGGCTTGAACTGGTCAGGGTTCCCAGATGATGGTGGTAGCTGAGGGACCTGAATGCTGGAGACAGGCAGAGCCCCCAGCACGATCAGTCAGGAGAAGATGGAGTTCCAGTGGAACTGATGCATAGTTTGGATCTAAGCATCAGAACCCTGACTGGAGGGTGAGTAGGGATTTTTGTAGACAAATTACACTGGTTGAAGGGAGAACACTAGATTTGTTTATAGGTAAGCTGATGACTCAAGGGTTTTCTTTAGACTAGACAATAGGAGCTGATCGCTCTTGGCTATGGGTGGTGTTTTCTTCCAGGGAGCTCACAATACAACTAGGCTGCTTCAGTATTTGGATATCAATTAAGGATTCATTACTAGAATTGGTCTGATAACTGCTGAGCTGGGTGTGTGTGCAGGCGTAGGGTCATTAGCATCTGGAGCAGAGATTCCCACGATGCAGTGCTTCCCTGCTTTTTCTGGTCTCAGAGTTCAGTGCGGTTCTCTGTTCTCCATTCTGTATGTAAACTGAGATGTCTTCCTGTCCCATCTTCCATGCAGATGAGGCGAGGGGAGTTGTCTCTGTGACGTTGTGCAGTCTAAATGGTTTTATAAAAACATAATAAGAAGTGAATATAATAATTGGAATAGTTTTATAAAAATATAAGTGAATATAATGTAACTGGAATATGCTTCATGCAAAAGGTCTCTTGTAAGGTATCATTACAAAGCTT
>NW_020695300.1:0-4598 GCF_002925995.2 Terrapene triunguis
CTACATATCGGTTGGAGCTGGCATGGAGGTGACTTCTCTAGCTCAGCTTCACCGTTGCAGTGACTGGTTCTAGAGACAGCGAGGGAGTTCATTCAGGTGATTCACTCAAGGCGTGTGACAGCCATACGCCTGTTCTCTGGGGGGATTTCTCAGCTGTTGCCCACGACCAAACTTTAAAAGCCAGAGTTAATAGGGTGCTTGACAGCAACCAGACTAAAGTTGTTACCCAGCAGGGGGTGCTCTCCCTGACCAAGCAATGCTGGTCCCACTCACATCTCCTTCATGCAGACACTGTGACTTGAGGAAGTGACGTGCTGAACAACATGGGACATTTTATACCATTTCTGTTGGATGGTGCGGCCTGGTCACTCTGCTGGGCTAGCTGGCCTGGGCCAATCAGGAAATGACCCGTACTCATGGCAGAATCTTGGAACATCCAACCAGGATAGGAGTTGTGTCCATTCTCATTGTCCAACGAGACAATCCAGGGTGTAATCCAGACACCGGATGGGCAGCAGTGTCACCGCCTGCCCTGTAACCTGGGTACCCATTAATGCTTTGCTGCTGTAGCTCCCAACCCGGACCACTCACAAACAGCCTCCAGCTTCCGGTCTTACCCCGAGTGTCTGTGTACAGCTGCTGCCTGCCAGCCACGCTCAGCTCACACTCTGGCTTTCACAGCCTGGGTTATTACTGCAGGGTGACCCCAACACACACACAGTCCCAGATTTCCTCCCCAAAATGTGTGGCCTGTATTGTCCAGCCTTTTCCTGGACAGTCCTGATAGACTAGGTCCATTGCCCCTCTAAGAGCATCAATATACATACATTTTTCCCACCCCAAATGGAGTTACACACACAGTTCACTTCATTTCAATTAAAGAAGAAAACAAATTTATTTAATCACACAGGTAGATTTCAAGTGATGAGGCATCAAAGTCAGAAATGGTTTCAAGAAAAAGAAAGATTAAAAACACTTCCCAGTACTAAACTGAACAAACTAAATGTGGTGCAAAGTGAAGTCCTTTACCACAGGTTTCCAGTAGCATTGCTGACCAAGTTTTCAGCTGAGGATCAGTTCCTGAAGTCCAAGGGCTGCTTTTTGTTTGTCCTCTTAGGTGATAACGAGAGATGAACAAGGAAAAATCACAAGAGGTGTTTTTGCCCGTCTTTTATAGTTCAATCACCCTTTGAAGTGCAGAATTTTCTCAAAGTGACCCCTAGATGTGGGGAGACATGAACTTTGGTGGGGAAGAGGTTTCATGTTGTTTGCTAAAATGCAGATCAGTTTGTTCCTGATTTTCTTCCTTTCCAAACAATGGCTATTTGATAGGTGATGACCTATCCGCTTTGATGACACCTCGGCTAACATCTCCTTTGTTTCCGAGAAACAATTTTACCCACTCCCGAGACGTGTCTGGTAAACACACTTCAGTTGCAATTTTAACTTATGTTCATAGTTTTTTATACAAAGTTGCTGCATACATTTCACTATGATAATACTGGCCAGTAAGTTATTAGTTTTCAAATGATACCTACCTTATAAGGCATAATTTGTACAAAGACTATTATAGTAATGTGTAGGGTTTGGATACAGGGTGTATTCCATCCCAGAGGCCTCTTGAAATGTTGGAAAACTCCAGTATCCCTGTGTAAAACACTTTGTGCCGTCCCAGTTGGTGTCAGACTTGTGGAGTCATGGAGTGAACCTCAGCTCCAGTCAATAACCTACCTCCACAAGCTACTTTCCATGGGCTCCCTGCCCTGTGCTCCTTGGGCCAGCCTTGCATGACTACATGCTCTTTCCATCAGCACCCTTAGCTGTGTGCAGAAATTAGGGATGTAAAAGGTAAAGTGGTTAACCGGTAAGCATAGTCTTACCAGTTAACCGCCTTAACTGTTAACCAGCTGTGCTGCCCGGCTGCAGCAGCACCGCATGGCCGGACCAGGCCCAGACATGACACCTGGCTGGAGCAGCGCTGCCCAACTGGAGCAGGCCCAGCCGGAGCGGGGCCAGCTGCAGCACCAGCTGAAGTGGGCCCAGCCGGAATAGTACCATTCACTCAGAGTGACCCGAGCCCCGGCCGCACCAGCCAGATGGGCCCCAGCCGCTTAAACGGTTAACTGTTTAAACAGTATTTACATCCCTAGCAGAAATTTCCCTCTAGAAGTTCGAACAATCTCTATGGAAAGCAGTGGCGGTTTAGAGTTAGTGGGGCCCTGTGCTCAGCTTCATTTTTGGGGCCCTCCTTGGGACCCAATCAAGAAAAAGAACATTCTCTCTTATCACCCCCCGCCCCCATTTTCCATTCTTTTTTCTTCATCCTCCTCATATAAATAATAGGAAGTAAATGAAAATAAAGTGAGGTACATTGATTGTTCTTGTAGTCTAACTTATTTTTCCACAGACTACTTGAAAATCGCTGAGAGTCTTGGCGGACCACTTAATGATCTTTCCAAATATTGTTTGTACCATTAGCTAACTATTGTAAAGCACTTTGGATAAGAGCGCTTTATAAAAAAAATGTAAAAAAAAGTTGGGGTGCAGGGTCTGGCCAGGTGCTGGAGGGGGCTCAGGGCTGGGGGTGCAGGGCTGGGAGGAAGTTAGAGTGCAGGGTCTATCCAGGAGTTTGGGTGCAGGAGGGGGCTCAGGGCTGGGGCAGGTGGTTTGGGTGTGGAGTGCTTACCTGGGGCAGCTCCCATTTGGTGCGAGGGGTGCAGGTGGGGATGTGTGCAGGAGTCAGGGTGGGCAGGGGACTGGGGGCGTGAGAGGGGTGCAGGAGTCAGGGCTGGGAGCATGTGGGGGGGTGCAGGAGTCAGGGAGGGCAGGTGGTTGGTTGGGGGTGTGTAAGGGGGTGCAGGAGTCAGTGATTGGGGTGCAGGAGCAGGCTGGGGGTTGGGGTGAAGGGTCTGTCCAGGAGTTAGGGTGCGGGAGGGGGCTCCGGTTTGGGGCAGGAGGTTGCAGTGTGGAGCGCTTACCTGGGGCAGCTCCCATTTGATGCGAGGGGTGCAGGTGGGAATATGGGGGTGTATGTGCAGGAGCTCCCATTTGGTGCTCAGGGTGGGGGTGGGGATGTGGGGGGGTACAGGAGTCAGGGCATGGGGTGTGGGGGGGCTAAGTATATGGGGGGTGCAGGAGTCAGGGAAGGCAGGGGGCTGGGTGTGTGTGAGGGGGGTGCAGGAGTCAGGGCTGGGGGTGCTTGCAGCCCCCTGCCCTGAGCGGCTCACAGCAGGAGACTGGGGGGTATGTGTAGGGGGAGTGCAGGGGCCCCGCCTTTGCTCCGCCCTGCCCTGATTCCACCCCTTTCCCCAAGGCACCTCCCCTGCCTCTTCTCCTCCTCCTCCCCCGAGCATGCTGCGGCCCTGCTCCTCCCCGGAGTGACCTAAGCGCCGGCAAACAGCTGTTTAGTGGCAGGGGAAGTGCTGGGAGGGAGGGGCTGGAACGCGGCACACTCTGGGGAGGAGGTGGGGAAGAGGCGGGGGAGGAGGGAGCTTGGCTGCCGATGGGTGCGAAGCCTGCAGCAGGACCCCAGGATCCAGCAGGACCAAGCTCCTGCCCCCACAACTGCCCAGCCCTGGGGACCCCTGTTGTTGGGGGGCCCCGTGCCAGGGAACCCTATTTCACTGTAAATCCGCCTCTGATGGAAAGTCTCTTTCCACTCCTGAATGGCTCTGTCCTTGGAGAGTAGTTCACCAGAGACACATACAGTGATTTGATTCATTTGCATAGTCTGTGGGCATGGCTAACAGGAGAGAACAGTTAATGAAAAAACACTAACAGCTCTACGCACCTCTGTACCAGAGCTTGATTTTTCCCTACATGTCAATGATTACATCAGTGATGTCACTTCATATGCGATACTCATGGAGGAATTCTGCGCCGCCTGCGTAAGCACAAACTTCATGTGCTCCACATATTATTTTTCACCCCAGAATAATTGTGATGGAGAAACACTGCAATTACACTTTTTCCCCCTAGGGGCCGCTGTGGCACCAGAAGAGGGAGCAGCTGGCTTATGGGTGGAGCAGCCAGGCAGAGGGTCAGAGGATATTTCACAATGCTCTGCCCATGGAGTCAGGTGTGGAGGTAAGGAATATGGGGGAGATGGACAGAGTGGGGCATATAGGACTTCTGGGTGGGGGTGGTCACAGGAGCTAGTGAGGTAACACTGAGGTAGGGGCAGAATGCAAGTGGGGATGCAGGGACACATGGAGGTGAAGGGGCGGGGCAGGGACACACAGGGACAGAGGGCAGATGTGCCTGACTGAATAGGAGAGGCCAAAGGTGAGCCAGGGTTCCATATGGGAGGATTCCCAAGTCTCTATCAATCACTCTTTCCCTCTCCCACCAAATCCCCCTCGTCCATACTTCTCCCACCCACACCCAACAACTCTCAAAGTTCACTCCAGGCTCCTTCCCAGCAATTACTTCCCTCTCCCTCAGCTTCTCCATTACCCCTGGCTCCCCGAAGCCTTTGCATTGCTTCTGAAGGGTGCGGGAAATACATTTCAATATTGTAGTTTAAATGAATTGTTACTCAAAGTTCTGTACTAACAGGTCGAGTAAGGAATCTATTTGTGAAAAATCACTTCCTGAAT
>NW_020695301.1:0-1067 GCF_002925995.2 Terrapene triunguis
AAAAAGGCTGTATTTAATTAAAACTAAAAAAAGATTTAAATAAAAAAATAATTTTAATTAAAAGAAAATTGATTTATATCCACCCTGTCCCTAACCCTTCACCTTACTTCTGCATGTCAGCTATAATTCTGCTAGGAACTGAGTTTCCATTTCCATTGTGACACCTGTTTAACAGCTCCTCACTTACAAGATTCCAGATAGATAAATAGATTCCTTCCTTACCTGCCTACAATGGAAAAGCCGGATGTATTCCTCCCAGCTGACCCACACCCTTGCTCTAGCTGGGTTTCTCTGCCATTAGGAAAAAAACTGATGTCAAACAAACCTTTTCACTCAGAAAATTACACAGTAATATGTCTCCACCTTAAAAGGAATGCTGGCTGCTATGGGTCTACCTGACAACACTCACCTCCCTATTCTCCTTCTGTTCTGTTCATCGCTATTTTCCGTAAGGCCTTGGCAACTTCATTTCTTTCACTGCCAAGTCCAAACAAGCCTTAGTTGGTTTTTTTTGGTTTTTTTTCAGTCCTGAGAAATCCCACAAAAGCCTGATGTTAGGCAGATCTGGGTCCTTCCTTATGGAAATAAGACTTAGAAAGGCCCTCTGCCCTCTCCCCATCTACTAATAACCACAGCCCATGTTGTCCCTTCCCATTTCCAGTCCAGACCCTCCCACCTCATAAGCGTTGGATCAATGTCACAGAAGCAGCCTGGGAAGCAGCTGGAGGGAGAAAGAGAAGACACCGGCTGCCCAATGAACTGGAGCTTGACATGACCTACAAGCAAGAGTGGGAATCCCAGGAGGTAGGCATGAGACGTGCTTAGGCATTGGCATGTGCTGTTCTTGGTTGCACCTTTTAGAGGGCAGAAGACAAACCTTTGCAATCCTCTGAAACCTGCTTGGCTGCTGCTGACCCCAGCCGATCCTCTGAAACCCGTATGGCCCAGACGGTGGGTCCGTGCACGCTGCAGCTAGCTGTGTGTGCATCTTACAAACCCTGTGCCGTCCAGCCATGGCCTTGGCTGGTCAAGACCAGAGATCTAGCAAGTAAAAAGCAGCCTGTGTG
>NW_020695302.1:0-5934 GCF_002925995.2 Terrapene triunguis
AAATGATACAGTCGTGGGGAAGGGGTCTCCGGCGCCCCCGCCCATACGAACGTTGGGTCAGTGACTGTGGAGGGGTCGGGTCACAGGGTTGCATTGGGCTGGGACACCCGCTGGAGAATTAAGTTTCCCTGGGGTGGCGAGTGCAGTGTGTCTGGGAGTCTTTCTCTAGGTGAGGCTGCAGGCAGCTCTGAAGGGAGAGAATTATTAGAGATGGAGATTCATATTGGTGATTACATTCCCTTTCCTGTTCCCATTCCCACTCATACTGCACTTTTCATTTATACCTAGGTCGCTAACCCATTGTGGGTAGATAGAGTCCTTGTGTTCTGTCTTTGTACAGTGCCTAGCCCTTGGGGGCCTTAGTCTGTGATAGGAGGCTTTAGGTGCTAGGACAACAACCACCCCCAACTCCAACACCACTACTACTACTATTTCCATTCCCACTTACATTCGTACACCTATAGCCATTCACTCACTCATCTTTCCATTCCCATCTCCAATCTGACTCACGTTCTCTTTAATATCCCTGTGCTCATTCTCACACATGCTGATGTTCCCATTGACACTCATCTTCCTGTTTGCATTCTCATTCCTAGTTATCCGCGCCCACCTATACCCATGTCCAGTCAAACTCCCATTCCTACTCATCGTCCCATTCCTGCTCACACTGAAATTCCTGTTCCCATTCCTACTCAGATTCCCAGTCCCATTGCAGGGCTATGAGCCTGGTCATTAGGTTCTGAATTAATTCCAAGCACTAACAGAATCAGGGCACACTGTTTGAATGTGCCCATAATAGTGCTACCAATACGTGCAAAAGTCACACCCGGGAAGCAACATGGCCTATTAGACAGGATGCTACACTGAACCAGAACATCACAAGGGTGTTTTTTTCTTTCAAGCGGTGGCGGGGGGCGGGGGAGGGAGGGAGTTGAGGTGTCAAGAATGTGTTACGGCAGTGGATCTAGAAGAAGTCTTTATGAACATATTACTGTCTGTAATGAAGCATCTATATTTTTATATGGCCTCCTGTGAAATTATCCGTGGGAAACAAAGTGAAATTAAAACGCTGGTTTGTTTCTTTACTCTTCTTTGTACCTAATGGGCTCATAGTAACTTACAGACCTTGAGCACCACCAGTAGATACATTCTCATGCAGTTGCAGAGGAAGGTTTTTTGGCTGAGAGCAGGCTGGTTTACTTTCCTTGTGATGCTGGCACATATGCCGGGTTTTTCAGAACTGGGAATAGAGGCTGTGATAAATGAAAGGGGGTGGGGGGTAATGTTCCCTCTAATTTTTAACAGGCTGTGTGCGCAAAAAATATCTTCTGTGCAAATTTTTGAAGCAGAGTTCAAATTTGTGTGTCATGAGGCAAATGCGCCCAAGCGAGTAAAATGCTTATACATTTAAAAAGTTTTAATTTGCAATTTGTGATAATAATAGTTTTACACCATGTTATTTTATAAATGTCATTTTTAAATACTTAGAAAAAGGAAATTTAACCATTCTTCATGAAGCAAAAGTTAGTTTTAAGCATTACACTTTATGATCTTTTTTATAGACAATTACGAGCATATATCAAGCACATATTAATCACGATCATTATCAGTCCATAGGCTTCTGCCCGTTGGTGTCCACTTTCACCTTTCATTCTATACACATGTCCGATCAGATTTTGATAAATATATAATAAAGACAATTTAATAAGTATGCCATTATGTCAATTTATATGGGTTTTCAGATAGAGACATCATAAGTAAAAAAAGAAAAACAAGAGTTTGTGTTTTAAATTTAATTTTTTTCTACAAAATATCAATAAATGATTATCAGCCAAGAATAAGATATGTAATTACAAATACATTTTAATTTCCTTGTTGGTCAAAATGCCAAAGACGGCTAAACTAACCTTACTGATTTTCCCTGCGATCTTTTTCATTTGCCCATTCAATATAAACTCTGTCCAGATCTATCAGTCCTCCATCCAGCTGGTAACTCTTAATACACGTCAGGATGCCCAAATGATCTACTTGTAAATGATTCTGTCATTTGTTTTTCAGAGTGTTCATTAAGCTCAAGCCACGCTCACAGTCTGCACTTGATGCTAGGAATATTCCTGCAATATCCATCAACTTTGCAAGCTCCTGAAACTGTTCGTTCTGATGAGCAAATGTTACCATATCCGGGAAACTTAAAACCAATTGGCTTTTGAGTCTTTCGGCTACTGCAAACTTGAAGTCATTGTCCTGACTGACTATAACAATCTCTTCAGCAAGAAAGTCTTTGTATGTTGAACATAGGGATTTGACCCAATGAATTCCAAAATTGAAGTCACACTTAACTATTGCTGCACAATCAAAAGTGGACCACTCCTGGACTTCATCCTCTGGAAACCTGTCTGCCAAATGTGCACACAAGTTGTTTATGAAAGTTATTATGGAACTGGTACCAATTTCATTATTTTCTTGAGAGCTCATATCTAAGAGAACCTTAACTTTGTCACTCCATAAGACTGAATCTCCAAGGTACTGTCTTCTGATCTTGTTCCGTTTACCTCGGGCAAGGTGAAATGCTTCAAGAGGTGTAAGGCCCCGTTTCTGGAGCAGCGTGGATAGTGAAGCCAGCTCCGAAAAAACATCATTCAAAACTTCTAATGTTTTTCGGTATTCCATGGTATTCAGCTTTTTATGGCAGTATTTAGAAACTGGATCAGTATTTTGTCTTGCTCAAAATATTCCAGAAGAAGATTATAGTTGTGAATAATTGCTCGAAGTGCAAAGTGCCTAGATAACCAGCACACTTAATTGAGTGGCCTGAAAGCCACTGACTCACATTCAGAAGCATCCACTATTTCCTGAAATTTGCATTTTCTCCTGGATGACCGACAGAACACCGTGTAGACAGTTCTCATTAAGGTTTTGATGTCTCTTATCAGCTTGACCTCTTTCCATGCATCGGAAATCCCCAAGACTTCCCGGTGTGCAACGCAATATTTCTGGACTAAGTGTGGAATATCACGTTTCAGTTGAGCCACCACGCCATTGAGTTTGCCCAACATCATGGAGGCACCCTCAGATGTGAACATCACCACTTTCGTTAGATCAAGTTGGTGTTTTTTATAAAACTCTTTGATTGCAGACACTTTTGAAACAGCATCACATTCTTGCAATCGTAATAATCCACCAAATGAAGTTTTATTGTCTGCAGAATTTATGGATCTATATTTAAAATAGAGTATCAAGTATCTGTTAATGGATATATCAGTGCTTTCATCAACAGCTAGAGTATGAAACATTGCCGATGCTATTTCATGCATGAGATCATTTTTGACAATGCAGTTGATAATTTCAAGACATTCAAAAGCATAATTTTTACTTCTCCAGCTCACTGGTATGCGCACGTACTTTTCCATATGGTCATTAATATCCTGAACAGAAAGCACTGAGCTGTTCATTTTAATAGCCAACAACACACTGTCAATAAGTACCTTGATTTCTTCTGGGTTTCAGCGCATGCGTTCAAGATTAATTTGCCTCCTCTGCTTTTCAGCTGGACTTTCAAGAATCATGCTAAGCAATCCGCTCCGTAAGGAAAGGTTTTTGTTTCTAAGTCTTGTTACACCATCTATATGAGACTTACTTGACAGATGATGCTTTAAGAAATCCAACTTCCATACATCGTTCCACATTCTTCCTGTTGAAAATTCTCCCGAAGCTCTGGCATCTCGACAATATACACAAACCACTCCGTTGTCCTCATCATATGTGAATATTTCACGAAGTTTAACAAGCATGACACTGTGACTTCGGTGTAATTGTCTCTATAGTCTCATCCAGCCATCCAGATTTAAATGAAGTCTCTGTTCATTTACGCTTTAGACCGCTAGACAGTGACATTTTGGGATTGATTTTTTACCAGATTGGTTTATTTAAAATTAATACTTTCATTAAATGGCTACTATTTCAATGCGCTGAACAGCGTGACTCGACAAAAGGGGCAAACGGGAGATCATTCAGATCAGGATACCGGATGTTTCTGCATAGCAAAAAAATGCGGTAAAATGATAAAACATCCCTAAGAAATGTATGAAGGCCAATGCCTTTGAAAGATTTCAATCATAAAAACAACACTTATCCTTGTTCATTTCTGGGAAATCTTTGCAGTACCTTAGCAACTACGGCCAGGCATTTTGACTTATTCGCATGTACTTGAGTTTGTACACAGCCAAATGAACAGACTACAAGGAGATGTGTGGGTCCCGACCATCCCGATGTGATCAACATTCCATGTTCGAAATGCTGGTGGTGAGGGGTACGATTCATTGCCCTCCTTTCCCTTTCCACCCCTTGCCAGCTAGTAGAATCTGGCTGTGTTGATAAATGGCAGGCGAACAACGTCAAAAGTCGCCCGTAAATGATATTTCGGCCTGGCTCTGATGTAGTATTTCATTTTTTGTGCGCACGGTGTTTCACCGTGTGCGTGGGGTTTTGGATCTGTGTGTGCACGGACACGTGCACAGTGTAGAGAGAACAATGCTCTTCAGATATTAATATGCCGCTCCTTGCATAGGCGTTGACTCCGGGGCTGGAACTACAGAAACCAACTTTCCAGTGTGCCGGGGGGTGCTCACTACTCAACCCCCTGCTCTGCCCCAGGCCCTGCCCCCACTCCATCCCTTCCTCCAATGCCCCCCAACCCTTCCCCGAACGTGCTGTGCCCTCCCTCTTCTCCCTCACCCCCCAGAGCCTCCTGCATGCAAAACAGCTGATCACGGCAAGCGGGAGACATGGGGGGGGATGGGTGGTGCTGGGAGCTGGGGGGAGCGAATGGGGGGCTGCTGACGTATTACTGTGGCTCTTCGGCAATGTACATTGGTAAATTCTGTCTCCTTCTCAGGCTCAGGTTGGCCACCCTGCATTAGGTGCTTGGACCACAGCCACCCCCAACTCCAATACTAACAATAAAAATAGCAATAATAGTAATAAATAATAAATTCCATTCTCACATTCATACCCCTATAACCATTCCCCTGACACTCATCTTTCCATTCCTATCCCCAGTCTGACGCATGTTCTCTTTAATATCCCCGGGCTCATTCTCACGCATGCTGATGTTCCCATTGACAGTCATCTTCCGGTTTGCATGTTTTTACATTTTCCTTTTCACTGTCCCGCACTTGTACCCGTGTCCAGTCACACGCCTGTTGGGATATGTAAGGGTTAAAGCAGAAAACTGGGAAACTGCTGGTGAAGAGAGATGGCCCTAGGGAGTAAAGGCCAAGCACCGCTTCTGCGCTTGATAGATAAAGTGGAGGCATCGTTCTGTGTTGGATAGATTTAGGGCTACCCCTCCCCCTCCCTTCTCCTTGTTGAGGGTTTGATAAGGGTGCAGCTGCCTGAGGAACGTGGGGATCAAAAGGAACCTTGTTGGGTAAAGTAGTGTAATCTCCCCCCTCCCTTCCTTTCCCAGCTGCACAGGCGAGTTTGGGGTCACGGCCCCTTTCTCCCTTCCCCGCAAACTGCTGATCCAAGGAGTTCATGACTGCAGTTATAGCAAAGAGGTGTATCTTCAGAGTAAAACTTATTGTTAGAATATGTTAATAAGGTCAATAGTAATCAGGGGTGGGGATAATTATATTCAGTATAGGGTTATTAATATTCATTGTATGAGTGTTCATATTACTCCATAAGGGTCTTGGGGGTGTTGTAATAAATGTAGAAATTTACATACTAATGTAAATAAAAAGAATGGGCTGTAACCAATCCAGTGCTTACTGGACAATTGGGTCCAGGGGAACAAGTACCGCAATAAAGAAGCCCATCTACTTAAATCCTCCTCTGGGTCAGCCTGTTCTTCTAACAATGCCCTTTCCTGTTCTCTTTCCCACTCACCGCTCCATTCCTGTTCACACTGAAATTCCTAGTCCCATCCCTACT
>NW_020695303.1:0-3261 GCF_002925995.2 Terrapene triunguis
AATGCTGAGAATAAAAGATTGGTCAGATCCTGCACGCCCTCTGCCTGCACTGATCTGGCTGGCAAATAGACTGGCATTTTGCCCTGCGGGGACAGATTTGTTGGCAATGTTGGCTATACCATTCCTACGACCCCACTGAATGCCAGCCCAGCAGCAACAGGTGGAGAGGAGAGCAGGAACAAGAAGCGCTGAAACACGCTGAAGAGCTAACTGTATTGTGCCACCCAACCTTTCCTCCCTCGTGCTCTATTCCCAGATGAAAATTACGTTAATACGGAGTTAAGATTGAGTCCATATAGGTAATTTAAGGGTAAAAATGGTAAAACCAGGGATGTTGTAATTATCCCCAAAGCAAGCATTATAAATCCCCAAAATTCAAAGATACAGTTCATTTAAAAGGAATCCAAATGTGATAAGGACTGGAAATGCACAGCTAAGGCACCCAAACAACCTTAACTCTGCCCTGTAGTGACACTGACCCCATATATAACAATGATTCTGATTTGTGCATAATAGGGTTTGTGGTCCCAAATTAGATTAAACTGATTTTTAAAGACACACTGGATATTTTCTTTTTCATGACAATGGTTCCCTAGGCTGTCAGGAGCCACCATCTTCTCTGGGGGTAGCTTGGCTTCACTCCCACTGTGAACAACAGGAGGCGGTAGCCATTTTGAAGGAGGGCGTCTTTCCTTATGGGCAGTTTTAGCCTCACTGTCACGGAGAACGATATGAGATGGCAGCCGTTTTGAAAAAAGGCAGTTCTTTGTGGAATCCTAGACAAATTGGAGGATTGGGCCAAAAGAAATCTGATGAGGTTCAACAAGGACAAGTGCAGAGTCCTGCACTTAGGAAGGAAGAATCCCATGCACCGCTACAGGCTGGAGACCGACTGGCTAAGCAGCAGTTCTGCAGAAAAGGACCTGGGGATTACAGTGGATGAGAAGCTGGATATCAGTCAGCAGTGTGCCCTTGTTGCCAAGAAGGCCAATAGCATATTGGGCTGCATTAGTAGGAGCGTTGCCAGCAGATTGAGGGAAGTGATTATTCCCCTCTACTCGGCACTGGTGAGGCCACACCTGGAGTATTGCGTCCAGTTTTGGTCCCCCCACTACAGAATGGATGTGGACAAATTGGAGAGAGTCCAGCGGAGGGCAATGAAAATGATTAGGAGGCTGGAGCACATGGACTTACGAGGAGAGGCTGAGGGAACTGGGGTTATTTCATCTGCAGAAGAGAAGAGTGAGGAGGGATTTGATAGCAGCCTTCAACTACCTGAAAGGGGGTTCCAAAGAGGATGGAGCTCGGCTGTTCTCAGTGGTGGCAGATGACAGAACAAGGAGCAATGGTCTCAAGTTACAGTGGGGGAGGTCTAGGTTGGATATTAGGAAACACTATTTCACTAGGAGGGTGGTTAAGTACTGGAATGGGTTATCTAGGGAGGTGGTGGAATCTCCATCTTTAGAGGTTTTGAAGGCCCGGCTTGACAAAGCCCTGGCTGGGATGATTTAGTTGGGGTTGGTCCTGCTTTGAGCAGGGGATTGGACTAGATGAACTCCTGAGGTCTCTTCCAACCCTAATCGTCTATGATTCTCTGTAGAATAATATTATTTGTCAACCCCTTCTGAGGGGAAACTTTCAGTTATGAAGAATAACGGGGGGAAATGGCCATGAATCTTAACATGAAAGTCTTCAAGTGTAGCCAGTGAGGTTAAATTACATGGTAAATTTGAAGAGTCTGCGTTATTCTGTGATTAAGATAATCTGGGACAACAACAACAAAAGGCTTACTCAGGGTGCTAAATTACCGAGAGATCCCATTTTAAAATTAATGGTAATTCGTACTCATGAACAGATTTAGATGTAATTTCTCAGATAATTCAGTCTGTGCTCAGTGGGTGAGATGCTCGCCTCTGCTCCAGCCCCTTTATGCTGGGCAGAATCACAGAACCATAGGATTCTGGCTGCAAGGGTCACCTATCCATCTAGGTGAAAGGGCTGGAGTGGCGTCAAAGGGCTGAATCCAGCTGGGGGAGGATTTCCCCAGCACAGGCACTGCAGAAGACAGCCACGAGGACCTGTGCTCAGGAAAACGCAGAATCTGCACAAGGCTGGGAGAAAGCTGCTTGCTTCCTCTTCTTGTGCCCTCTGTCCTGGGTTTACGAAAGGCAGGTCGTGCCAAACCAACCTGATCTCCTTCTTTGAGAAAGTAACAGACCTTCTAGATAAAGGGAATGCGGTGGATCTAATATACCTCGATTTTAGTAAAGCGTTTGATACGGTACCGCATGAGGAATTATTGGTTAAATTGGAAAGGATGGGGATCGATATGAAAATCCAGAGGTGGATAAGGAACTGGTTAAAGGGGAGACTGCAGCGGGTAGTACTGAAAGGTGAACTGTCAGGTTGGAGGGAGGTCACCAGTGGGGTTCCTCAAGGTTCGGTTTTGGGTCCAATTTTATTTAATCTATTTATTACTGACCTCGGAACCGAATGTAGAAGTGGGCTGATAAAGTTTGTGGATGACATAAAGTTGGGAGGTATTGCCAACTCGGAGAAGGATCGGGATATCCTGCAGGGAGACTTGGATGACCTTGTAAATTGGAGTAATAATAATAGGATGACATTTAATAGTGAGAAGTGTAAGGTGATGCATTTAGGGATGACTAACAAGAATTTTAGTTATAAGCTGGGGACGCATCGGTTGGAAGTGACGGAGGAGGAGAAGGACCTCGGAGTCCTGGTTGATCGCAGGATGACGATGAGTCGGCAATGTGACGTGGCTGTGAAAAAAGCTAATGCGATCTTGGGATGCATTAGGCGAGGTATTTCTAGTAGGGACAAGGAGGTGCTGCTTCCGTTATACAAGGCGCTGGTGAGACCTCATTTGGAGTACTGTGTGCAGTTCTGGTCTCCTATGTTTAAAAAGGATGAACTCAAACTGGAACGGGTACAGAGAAGGGCCACTAGGATGATCCGAGGAATGGAAAACCTTTCCTATGAAAGGAGACTCGAGGAGCTCGGTTTGTTTAGCCTAACCAAAAGAAGGCTGAGGGGGGATATGATTGCTCTCTTTAAATATATCAAAGGGATAAATACCAGGGAGGGAGAGGAATTATTTCAGCTCAGTACTAATGTGGACACGAGAACAAATGGATATAAACTGGCCGTGGGGAAGTTTAGGCTTGAAATTAGACGAAGGTTTCTAACCGTCAGAGGGGTGAAATTTTGGAACAGCCTTCCGAGGGAAACGGTGGGGGC
>NW_020695304.1:0-8759 GCF_002925995.2 Terrapene triunguis
TAGCCAGAGCTTGTGAGGTGGGGGGAACCAAAACTCAAAGCCAGAGGCACTTACTTCTCGTAGTCGTGCTTGCAGTATAGCTGCCGGTTGCGACAGTAGCAGGTGCCCGACAGCGGCTGCAGGCAGGCGGCACACTTCACGCAGCCTTCGTGCCAGGAACGCTCATTGACTCGCAGGAGGAACCGGTCAGAGATGGGCGTGTCGCAGCCGGCACAAACCTCCCGCATTTTGGAGTCCGACCCTGGCAACAGAGACAAAGGCAAATGAGCTACACTAGGGAGGACTGGTTTTCAAATGGGGATGTGTGCTGCTAAGGTGGAATTCACCCCAGGGGAGGAGACCCGGCACAAGGCCTGGGTGCTGCTTAAATCCGGCTTCAAGGGCACAAGGCCTAGGCCTCATGTTTGTGCTAAATCTGTTTTTAAAGCCATGTGTTACTAGCGTTAATTGCTATATCTGCACCCACAGAGAGAAAGAGAGAGAGAGAGAAACATTGTATTGGCCACATATTTTTACAATCTTATAAATAAATAAAAATGTTTGTCCTACAAAAATATATGGCATCTTCAGGATTGGTTTCTAATTTTCAGGTAGTACGTTTTAAAAAATCCTCTCCCCTCCCCCCCAAATCCATCACTAAAGGGAAATATAGAATGCAGGAGACCATCCCCTCTGGACTCTAATAACTAGATCTTCAAGAGTACCCAGCACCTACACTCGGGGACTCGGTATTCACATAATATCAGCACATTGGGGGCTGAAAACATGCCCCAAGTGTCACTTGCACCATCAGCAAGGTTTTCCAAAGTGTGTGTGTGTGTATCTCTGTTCTTCACAGTTCTCAATGGTGCAGGACATGCACTCTGTTGTTCTCAGGGATGCGTGTGTGGACGCGCCCTGCTGCTCTCAAGAGGAGCTGTTGGATGCTGAGTACTTTTGACAATCTACAATAAGAGTTTGGAAGGAGGTCAGATTTGGGTCTGAACAGCCAGCCTGTGCCTCCTGGGTGCATGCCAGATCCATCCCCATCAGGGGGACGCGGTGCTAAACCAGTTAAAATAGCGAGAGCGCCAGAGACTTGGGATTTTTTCCCTGGACGTTATCATCACATAAATCTATGGCTACCCTTCAAAGGCTTCCCCGCGATAACTCCAAGGTAGAGGAGTGCACGTGGGTAATAAATACGCTATCTGGCGCATTGGATCTGGGCGCTAGGCCGAGCCAGGCAGGTACTAGGTACCTTAGCCGAGTGCACTGTCTCCCCACCCATCATGGTGAGCTGCTCAGGTTTCTTAAACCCTTAATTTGCCCTCTCCCTTCACCAGCCCCTTGTTCTTTTATCTTCCTTTGGGCAGGCTCCTGGGGCAGAGCTCACCCAGAGCCCGCTGCGGGGGTGCGAGAGGTGCCAGCTAGTCACATAGGTGACATTTACCCCTTTTGTAAGGGCTTAAGTGGGGCCTAGGCCGCAAGCTGGGCCCTGCCCAGGGGGAGGGTTGGGGCTAGGGCCTGGTGCTGTGGCCTGCCGGGCTGAGACAGGCCTGATGGTGGGCCCTCTCCAAGGGCAAGGGGTGGGAGCTAGGACTTCTGTTGGGGCCTGTGTGGCCTCCCGCTGGGCCCTGGTCAGTTTTACCCCATGTGAGCACTAGGGATGTCGCAGTCTTGAGAGAACGGGAGTGTCCAGCAAAGAAAGGCCATAAGATTCCCTCCTCAGAGATGCTCTGTGCCCCTCATCTGGGGACACGAAGCAGCCCTGCTTTGGAAAGGGGCGCTATGGGCACAGCCAGGCCCGACGAGAGGGTGGGGAAGCCGGTACAAAAGCCCAGCAGTCCGGAAGGGGGCCTGGGGCCCGGCTCCCCCCCCCCTTGTTGGCCCTGTTTAGCCGGTCTGCCCTTGCCGGGGGGCCCAAAAAATTTTTTTCACCAGGGCCCGAACCCGCTCTCGGCGGCCCTGTGTACAGCATTGGGGGAAATAGGCTGTGTGATTTCTAGGCAGTCTGCAAAGATAGAAGGGAAGAGTTGATTTTCCAGCCTTGCAAAACTCACTACCTAGGGGATCTGAGAGGCAAGTGGGGACAGTAGGCAGCCCTGGTCACGCACCCTCCAATAATAAAGGTTCTGTGGGCCAAATCAGCCCCTCAGCAACACCTGTGCAGGCACCTCGCACTCAGCAGAGTGTCACAATTCAGTTATCTGCAACGGGTGTCACAGAGGACAGAGCCTGCCCGAGCAACTGACTGACTAACAATTCTGATGATGTATGAGCCAGGCTAGAATCCAGAGGCCTGATTCCTTGGCCCCTCACACCTCATGCATTCACTTTCTGCAGTGTAAAGTGAGTGGAAAAAGTTACTCTCCCAGTCTGGTAGCAGTCTACACTCACGTCCTTGCACTGGGGTAAATCACAGTACCCGATGCAGGGTAATGGAGAATCAGGCTCTGTGCTTTACAGATTTTACATCATATCTTAGACTGGGAAGTCTCTGGGGCCCAGCCTGGTCTATGTTATTTGTTTGTACAATGGGGCCCTTAGGCGTTACTGCAATAGAAACAAACCGTAGTTGTGATTCAAACGCAGGTGCCAGGAGAGCCCTAACCCTGCGTGGCCTGGCTCTGCCTTGGCTCTGTCCCAGACGCTGCCGTTAGACAATCATTTCCTGCTGCATCTCGCTGCTTAAGCAGGATTCTTTACTACGACAGCAACAACCTCTGCCAACAGGAGCTGCCTCCTCACCAGGCGCTCACCAAGCCACCCACTTGCCAATAGGGAAGAAGATGGGCAGATATTCTTGTGGCCTGGGAGAGGGAAGTGAGAGCAGGGGAAGCCGCTGAATTTGATGGAGGAATATCAGTGCTGGGATGGTTTGGGAAAAGCGTCAGCTCACAGAAACGCAGCCCTGTTCCTCTCCCTGGCCTCCTGAGCTCTTTTACTGCCAGTATGTTGGAGTCCAGCAGTTCGGTGCGTGGGAAGTCTAACCATAACCTAGGAGCAGTAGCTTTGACGAGGGCTTGTCTACACAGACATCCAGGAAAATTAATCTAAATTAACTCACGGTGTGAATTTGAAGTGGCTTAGTTAAACCACATTGAATTCCTGTGTGGATGCTGTTATTCAGAATGAAACTGGCCTTAATTTGGTTTAGCGAAGTGAAGTGAGTTAAGATCACTTTAACTCTGAATACCAGCATCCACACAGGGGTTTAATTGTATTTTTTACTTCATACATCCGAAGAAGTGGGCTGTAACCCACGAAAGCTTATGCCCAAATAAATTTGTTAGTCTCTAAGGTGCCACAAGGACTCCTCATTTTTTTTTTGCTAATCCATTTCAGTTTAACACCTTTAGTTAATTTGCAACAATTTTCCACTAAGTGACCTGGCTTGATTTATTTGTATGTATTTATTTTTGCCAGGTCTGTGCCCCCTGGAGAATTCCTCCCACATACACTTTAAACACTGTCCCAATGCTTCTGCTGCTGCTGGGGGCATGAATCAGGGTTCTGGGAAGCAGTATCTCCTGCCTCAGGTTTCTCCTGAAGTGTTACTCACTCAGGCTTGCTCTGCTTGGGTTTTGTCTCTGTTCTCTCCCCCGCTTTAATCTTGATGTTTTCTCTTACGTTTCTCTCTCTTCTGCCTCCAGCTCTTCTTACCCCAATTTCTTGCCCCTCCCACTGCCTCTGCTTTTTCCTTCATCCTTCCCCCCTTTCCTTTCACCAGACTCCCCATGAGGGGACCCTAGAAGTGATTACAGATAAGCATTCATTGCATTTCAGCAGCATAACCCTACAGAGCTCTGTGCATGGTTGGAGAGTCCAGGGCTGGAATAGCAGGAGAGCTGTGGGTCAGGATTGAGGGGCATCTGAAGAGTTGGGGGAGGAGCCCAAGGCTGGAATAACAGGGGACTGTAGGTCAGGATTCAGGGGCAGTGGAACAGCTGTGTGTGGGAAGCGCAGGACTGGAATAGTGGAGCAAAGTGTAGCCATTCGGAATCTGCGGAGGGGCAATTTGCAAAGTGCCTGCCTTCTTTATGTCTAGCTGTAGCAAGAGCTAGTCTTTAATGGAGATATCCTATCTCCTAGAACTGGAAGGGACCTTGAAGGTCATCGAGTCCAGTCCAGTCCCCTGCCTTCACTAGCAGGACCAAGTACTGATTTTGTACCAACCCCACATACAACAGCAAGATGGTGCAAGGCACTTGCTTGAGCTCAGCCCAGCCCAGTTCTGAGCAAGCTCAGAAAAGGCAGCTGCTAGGATCCTCTTTAGGGCTAAGCTACTAGCCCATCACTAGCCTTTAAGGGCACCCTTATCATTGGTGCATAAAAGCAGGAGAAATCATTCGCCGTCAGTGACATTCATAGAATATCAGGGTTGGAAGGGACCTCAGGAGGTATCTAGTCCAACCCCCTGCTCAAAGCAGGACCAATTCCCAACTAAATCATCCCAGCCAGGGCTTTGTCAAGCCGGGCCTTAAAAACCTCCAAGGAAGGAGATTCCACCACCTCCCTAGGGAACCCATTGCAGTGCTTCACCACCCTCCTAGTGAAATAGTGTTTCCTAATATCCAACCTAGTTGGGTTCATCAGGGCTTGGCACCTGTTGGCACCTTGGGAGACCGAGCATCATGAGTGAGGGTGGCTACTCACCCCACTTTCTAGCCCCTGCTAGATTTTGCGTTCAGACTCACTAGGACCTGAGCCAGCCCCCCCCAGCTGAACTGCTGCCTCTGCTCCTGCAAACAAGCTGCCCGTAGGATCCATTCCTGAGCAGGGCTGCCCGAGTGCTGCTCTGCCAGCAACCATGGACCTATACCCGGCTACACCTGTGTACGCACATTTACATTGTTCGAACGGCATCCAGTAGCGGGGTTGTGCTGCTTCAGCTAATCCAGGAGAGACAAAGCAGCACTTACCTGCCTGTGCCGCCCCCAGCACATGGAGTCCCTATGTCAGCTGGGACCTTTCAGCACTACCGTAATACCCATCCTGAAAATGATTCTCTATAAAGGTCATCCAGTTCTACCGTAAAGCCTGTAAGAACTTAGCCACTTAATAATGGCTCTAGAGCATGGCGATGAAGTATGATCGCATGGTTTGTCCCATGACCTTTGTTGCCTGAACTCACTGTCTCTGATGCTGCACGAAGCACTATGCGAGCAGACCCCTGCCGTGCTTAATTTGTAATGAAAGAGGTGCTGGGGCTCAAACAGTTTTTTTACATTCATAACTGACACGGCAAGCCCAGAGGTAGGACTATGAACTGCCAAGCCTAGAGGTGCCGGGCTCAGCCCTGGCACAGATTAAGCACTGGCACCCTGGCGTGGCATGACTGGGACGAGAGAGTATATACTCTCAGAGCCGGGGCCCACGCTGTATGGAAGGGGTCTAGAACACAGTGGGGGCTGCTGCTGTAATCCAATTAATTAATAATGGTCCCTCCCCCTCCAAGTCATTGTTGCTAACACTCCCCTGCCAGCACGGTCATCACAAGTAAGTAAATTCAGCCAGGACACATTCACTCCAGGTTGCAATGGCTGAGCCCGAGCAGCTGGAAAGAATGTTGGGGGGGCGGGGCTATGTTTGGGGAGGGGGGGTATTTTTTTGAATGATCAAATAAGTTTAAAAAAAAAATCTTTAAAATTGTTTCCTTTGTGTTTGTCTAACTTGAAGACACCTTTTTCTTATTCAAAACACTCGACCAGCTCAGAAGAGAGGACCTGATGCCCCTTTAGAAGAAAAACAAATGAAATGCAGCCACAAAGCTCTCTGTTCTTACCTCTGAGCTGCTGGATCTGCTACTGCCAGTCATGTAGGATGGAGCGGCAGCACTTCAGTACCAGACCAATTGCAAGAGCGCAGTGAAACTGCACTATGCACACCGAGAAGCATTAAGGCCTCAATTCAGCAGAGCTCTAAAGCGCATGCTTAATGTAGGCATATGCTTAAGTTCCATCTGACTTCCATGAGACCTAAGCATGTGCCAAAGAGTTAAGCATGTGCATAACTACATTGCTGAATAGGGATGGATTTAAGCAGGTGCCTAAAATTAAGTACATGCTTTGTTGAATCAGGGCCCAATGCTGCTTATCCCTAACTAGTCCAAGAGACACCGAAGGGAATGGAGATAGCCTAGACAAGACTCTGCAGGAGCAGGTCAGGCTCAGGTCTAAACCCACACGAACAAGGAAGGTCCATTTAAAGCAGAAAGGGTGAGGCTGTGGAGCTAGTCTTGGTGCTTGCGCAGCAGGAGTCAGGATGGGGTGTCAGGGGAGATTCCCTCTTGTTTTGTGGAGGGGCATGTGCCAGGCTGTTAGCCACACTCACCTGTCACTAGGGCTGGGGGATCTTGTTTTGCCTAACTTGGAACTGACAGACACTGTGGATTTGAAAGCTTGACTCAAACACAGAGGACAGTAGGGGCTTGTCTTCACTGCAGAATTAGCTCAAGAGTTGTCCCTACCTTGAGTCCTGTCCACACACAAAACCCCCTTAACTCAAGTGTGGCACGACTTTAACTCAAATTGGCTGGCCTGTCAGCTCCTCACCTGCTAATCACACAGGTCCACTGTCAGATTGCTGTGTGGCTGCTCTCACTCAGGCTAGGCTAGGAGCAGAATTAACTCAGGTTTAGAGAAGTCTAAAGTGAAGATGTACCCAAGGGTTCATGTCCCACTTAGGGGGGAGAAAGAAAAGTTTTCGGGGGGGGAAGCTGCCAGGGTTAGATTCCCAAGGGCTCAGCACCCACACCGGGGGACAGATTTTCAAGAGAGCTCATTTCCCACCAAGGCACCTAAATAAAGATCAGATTTTCTAGAGTGCCCAGCTCCAGAAGTGCCCAGGCTGGGTTTCTCGGAAAATGTGGCCCATGGTCTTTGTCTGGAACTGGTTGAAAAAAATGGATTTTTTTGTTCCCATGGAAATATTTGACTTTTCATCAAAACTCCAAAAACAGTTGGTGGTGGTTGGTGTTTGTTTGTTTTGCTTGTTTTGCTTGTTTTGACAAAAAGCAAAAGTTTTCTGTGGAAAGGAGACGCTGTCCACATACATTTTCATTTAGTCAAAAACCCAGTTTTCTGTCCAATAATGGTTTCAATGGAAGATTTCAAACCAGCTCTGTTTTCATCCCATTGGCTGTACAGTGTGTAACAGGGGTTCTCAAACTGGGGGTCGGGACCCCTCAGGGGGTCACAAGGTTATTATATGTGGGGTCACGAGCTGTCAGCCTCCTCCCCAAACCCCACTTTGCATCCAGCATTTATAATGTTGTTAAATATATAAAAAAAAGTGTTTTTAATTTATAAGGGGGGGTCGCACTCAGAGGCTTGCTATGTGAAAGGGGTCACCAGTACAGAAGTTTGAGAACCACTGGTGTGTCACTTTCTGTGGTTGGGTTTTGCGGTGACTGCAACACCTTACAAAAAGCATAAGCTTCCCCGTTAGGGGGTTTGGGGGGATTCTTTAATACTTAGCTTTTGGGGGGAGGGAGTAGGAACAGATATTTAAATGGAGAACAAAGGTATGTGAACTTGAGCTAGCTCTGAGAACTAAAGAGTCACAAAACTTCAGATGCTGCGAGGTTCCCACTCCTTGTTCAAAACACACTTTACGTTATATTATTAAATGACCAAGTGAGGCTGTTGCCAAGGATTACGCCATGTGGAATGCCACATAGCCCTGCCCATGGCCAGCCTGTATTGTGATTCACTGACACTGGCTGTGTGAGCAGGAGGGCTGAGGGCACGGTCGGTAATTCACACCTGGAGTTTTGTTAGGCACAAGGCCAAGCACCCAGCAATAACTTAAGAAAACGTAGAGAGAACAATCCAATCGCTGGATGGAGGATAAACGATGCGAAGGATGTAAGTGGGAATGCTGCTTGTCTGTAGAATATCTAATCCCTGGTAGAGTCACAACCTCCTCAGAAGGGGCTGGACTTGAAACTGGAAGTAAACAAGCCTCTGACATTTTGGATCCTACGGACTGCAAGGCTTTAAAATTCAAGGTTAGAAAAATGCAGCAGTTTGAGTTTAAAAACATGAGATTTTAGAAATTTTGTTCCTGTTCCGAGGGGGGCACTGGTGAGATGGCTAATGAGTTCCAATCAGAAAAATGTGCAGCATTAATTTAAAGGGCAAACTGCTTTCAAGAGTCCCATTGCAATGTAAGTTTGTTGATTCCTTACCAAATTAATTCATAGATTCTAAGGCCAGAAGGGACGTGGTCATCTGGTCTCACCTTCTGTGTAACAGACCACAGGAGTTTCCTGTATTATTTCCTGCTTAAGGTCCAATCACTGGGCTTGACCTAGAGTAGATCTTTTAGAAAAATCCCATCTCAATTTAAAGATGGCCAGTGAGGGAAAGACCCCCACAACCCTTGGCAAGTTGCTCCAATGGTTAATTACCCTCACTGTTAAAAGTATGCACTTGGTTTCATCTGAATTTGTCTAGCCCCAACTTCCAGCCATTAGTTCTGGTTACAACCAGAGTGAAGCGCCTTCTATTAGCCAATCTCTGCCCTCCAGTAGATACTTGTGCACTCGGATCAAGTCACCCCTTAACCTTCTCTTTGCTAAGCTGCATAGAGGAGTCTATCCAGAGGCAGCATTAGCTCCTTTGGGGCCCACAGCAGGAATATTTTGGGGCTCCCCTTGCCCCTCCCCCACACCGTAACCAATATGAATTGCATTATTTCCACAAACCACCAAATCCACCAACACAAGCCATGGACATTTGTTAAACACTCCACATTACATAGCGAGCTGTATT
>NW_020695305.1:0-1987 GCF_002925995.2 Terrapene triunguis
GAGACTAGGCTGGGTCGACACATCTTGTCGCTAAAAGTCGGCGTGTGAAAGCTCTTTGTCAGCACTTGCTGACAACATACTTCCAGCCCCGTGAGTGGCGTTCGCTTTGTTGGCAGCAGAGCGCTCCTCCCAACAAAGCCGCATTCACACTGCCCCGGCAAATCTTTTGTCTTTCGGGTGTGGGGAGGAGGGGGGGCCTTTTTTAAGCATCTGCAAAAGACAAAAGTTGTGTTGACAGCGTGCCAGTGTAGACAAACCCTCAGGCTCCCATATCTAAGGCAAGAGCATTCACCCTTAGCCTAAAGGTCACAAAGACGGTGTGAAATGCCACCAGCCCCACCTCCAACTCCATCTGCTCCTCCTCTGTCAGTTTTGTCACTGGTCAAAACCATTCCGGTGAAATTTACAGATTGTTTCGGATTGACCAAAACTGCATTTTTTCAGTGAATAAACTATTGGTCTGGGGCTGGGGAGGGGGGAGCGGGGGAAGCACCCTGCTCTGATTGTGATAGTAATCTGTGGACATATCAGGAGGACAGGAGGAAATTCATCAGGAATTGTCTTGGCTGTTAATAATGCAACATTCCTCCCGGGGGGAAAAAATAATGGAGATATGCCTTTGACATTCCTTCAAATGGCTTTTCATGTTTTTTTGTTTTCCTCACCTTCGGCCGGGTCCTGCCTTTTGACACCCAGAATTGATCGGCTGCGAGGTTCAAAGCCAGAGAAATGCCCTTGAGTGGAGCCTCGGATGGACAACACTTTCGGTGGTACAGGGTGAATTGCAACTTCCTGCGTATCGTGCAAGGGAGCCCTGTCTGTGCCCACTCCGGGGAAATTGGTCCCGAATCACCTGCCTGTGTCTTGGCGGCCTGACCGAGCTGGAAAGCAGCACCCTGCTGCCCACGGCCCTCTCCCCCACCTCGCTCTCCCTGAGGAGCAGTGCTCCCTTTGCCCTCCCCATTCGCCAACCCAGATGCAGACCACCCCGGGCCGTCCCGGGGGCTGCAGGCTCAGCGCTGCACTGGCACCCAAGTGGCCAGACACCCACTGGTGTCAGCGGGGCCTGATCTGCAGAGCCAGCGCGAACAGGTGCATACCCTCTGGGTACGTCTACACTGCATGGTGAAGCTGGATTTCTGGGAGCCGGGCTTGTGGAGTCAGTTTTTCCAAGCTGGACATCAGTGTCCACACTGCAAGCCTGGGTTTAGAATTGCTGGCGCCAGGTCAAAGCCATGTGAACACGTCCATACTAACTAACACCAGCCAGAGCTTCCGGCTTGGGTCTGCGGCGAGAGCTGTGTCCACACTGTAAAATTACAGGGCTTGGACCCACGGCACAGTGGATCACACGCTCTGACGCACCCCCTAGCAGGGTCCTAGCACCCAGATCCCGAGTGCTTGCTGACCTGAATCACAGCGATCTGTGTGTGTGTAGATAGAAGGGGGGCTTGGGATCAAACCGGAGTCAGAGCCCAGGCTTGGTGTGCAGTGTAGACACACCCGGCAGGAGGAGATACCACACTGTCTTAGCTTCCAGCATCCCACGACAGCTCAGGATGATCATTGAGCAGCTTTGCAGACGTATTCCTTTGTGCAACGACTAGTCAGTTTCATCCAGGGGCTAAACCCACCAGTGGTGTAATTTGGCTTTAGCTCCATTGCTTATGCGTGCCTCAATTTCCCCTATATTTATGGCAGCCGGGGATCTGGGGTGGAATAGCTGCCCACCCAAAAGAAGAACTGGTTTTATTGCAGCTGCAGAAATAACCCACTGCCCCAGAGAACACAGACATTGCCAGCCAGAAAATCAATCCTTGTGTTGTTCAATTTTTGTATTTATTTGAACAATCGACAGTGCACTTTGCTTTGTAGGGGCTGGACTTCCCCAAAGTGGGGTGGTTTACAGTCAGGAGAACTGGCACAAGCTGAAATTGCATGCACAGAGTGTTTCCAAAAGAAAACATGACCCGTGGGGCCCTGGCTA
>NW_020695306.1:0-2230 GCF_002925995.2 Terrapene triunguis
CAGGAGATGCAAATGCAGCTCCAGATCTGAAAGCAGCTTCTCTTTACTGACGGGAGACTGTGTAGGAGGCCTTGCAGGTTGTGGGGGGGGTTAGACAGGCACTAACATGGGCATGGAAGTTTGGGGAACAGGACAGAGGCTGGGGTTGGGCAAGGAGGGCAGGGACTTGGGAAGAAAGAGAGAAGAACAACCCCTTTCTGAATGTGGGTCAGGATTATCCCCACTTTAGAGAGTGGGAAATTGAGGTACCACGTGGGAGCGGGATTGTGATTTGGCAATTTTGTTCACTAGCCCTGCTAGAAACTCCACCCTCCAAGCAGCTGTATAAAAGTCTGATTCAGTGAGCAGGAAAGGGGCTCCTCGTAACTGCTGCTATGTTGTGATGCACCATAAAAAGTCATAAAGACACTTGGTGGAGGTTCGCTGGCAGACTGCAGGCTGCTTAATTCACAGAGAGGTCTGCCAGACAGGGGTTGCAGGAACTGATGAGGGAGCCCATTCATAGTCAGAAATTTAAAAATGAACATTGCCTGCAATCTCTTCATGACACTTCATGCTGTAACTAGTGAGTGACAACACATTTTTGTGTCTTCTTAGTAAAAACCATGTTGTATATTAACTTGTCAGCATATTTTCCCATGTAATAACACAGTAAGATTGGATAAGTGTGACATTCTGTATCTTGGGGGAACACCCTACACTTGCATGTTCATCCTTAGGCTATGGCTACACTGGCGCTTTACAGCGCTGCAACTTTCTCGCTCAGAGGTGTGAAAAAACACCCCCCTGGTGCAGCAAGTTACAGCGCTGTAAGGCGCCAGTGTAAACAGTGCCCCAGCGCTGGGAGCAGCGCTCCCAGTGCTGTAAGCTAATCCCCTCGTGGAGGTGGAGTACCTTCAGTGCTGGGAGAGGTCTCTCCCAGCGATGGCGCGCGACCACACTCGCACTTCAAAGCGCTGCCACGGGAGTGCTCCCACAGCAGCGCTTTGGAGTTTCGAGTGTAGCCACGGCCTTATAATATGATTGTATGGTATCCAATGCAAAGTTTGTCATGTCGGGTATCTTTGGAAGGCTCATGATGCACTGAATATTGTTGTTATAGTAATGTTATAAATTGTCATTTCATGTATATAGATACAAGGTTGAAAATGTGTCCTCATGGCTTAAAATAAGCCCAGGCAAAACTCTCTGGGACCAGAGGGGCAGTTCACACCTCATCAGGGCATGTATGGGACAAGCCCAGCCCAGCCTCACAGGAACAAAGGGTCTGTTGGACTCATGAGTGAGTCACCACCCTTCCCTTGGTCAGTCAGGGACTATGCTGAGGTAATGCTCACCTGACCCTGAGGGGGGGGGCAAAGACAAGAAGGAAGAAAGAACATGATAAAAGGGAGAGACATGTCTGTATATGGAGGCGGAAGAGCATAGCACATCACCACCAAGCGATTGAAGCACTGATCAAAGGGGAGAGCCTGGCTGAAGGGCAACCAGCCATCCTGTGTTGAGAAGCACTTAAGTTTGTAGGGGCACTGAAAGTGTTAAGATCAGCTTAGAATGTGTTTTGCTTTTATTTCATTTGACCAAATCTGACTTGTTGTGCTTTGACTTATAATCACTTAAAATTTATCCTTATAGTTAATAAATTTGTTTATTCTACCTGAAGCAGTTTGTTTAGTTTGAAGTGTGTCAGACTGCCCTAGGGATAACAAGCCTGGTGCATATCAATTTCTTTGTTAACTTGATGAACTTATATAAGCTTCCAGCATCCAGCGGGCATAACTAGACACTGCAAGATGGAGGTTCCTAGAGTTGTGTCTGGGACCGGAGATATTGGCTAGTGTCATTCGGTTGCACAATCCAAGCAGCTTACATGCCAGAGGCTGTGCGTGAACAGCCCAGGAGTGGGGGTTCTCACAGCAGAGCCGGGTAAGGCTGGCTCCCAGAGTCAAGGCTTGGAGTGACCTAGCAGATCACCGGTCCAGATAACACCGGGGGAACATCACAATAAGAAAAAACAGCAGATACACATAATTCAGTGAGAAATAGGGGAAGGAGTGCACATATTTCTGAAGGAAATTTTAGGGACAAATTTATCTATTTTTAGCTTAAAATTTCCCTGTGTTAAAAACTAGGAAAATCACACAGCTTCAGCAGCCCATGACACTTAGACACCAGCATACTGGATAAAAACAGAAGTGAATCCATCACAAGATAAGTTTAGTATCAGAGG
>NW_020695307.1:0-2152 GCF_002925995.2 Terrapene triunguis
ACAATCTGTGTGAGAGCAAGGGGGAGACCTTTATGGCGGGGTGGGAGGTTGAGGCAAATAGCCTGGCTGCTGATTACGCCCAGCCAGACAGCCGGGCGATTAGAAGAGCCCAGCGGGACGCACTGTGCATCCGGGAGGCTTTGAAAGCCAGTTTCAAGGCTGAGCAGGGTACCCAGTGACTTTTAAGTTTGTGGACACAGAAGCAGAACTTGCCCCCGTTTCTTTACCCAGTTGCCGTCGACTATCCTCTCCAATCACATACCCCCTTCACCCCCTTCCCAAAAAATAAAATCTGTTCTGTTTTGTTAATGGACACCATTGTCTTTATTACTGTTTTCGCGGGAATGTTTTAAACCTGGGACGCAGACTGTGGCGGGGGGCGGGTTTAGGGTTGTGATGCAAATGATGCTTCTAAACTCCAGGAATGACAGGCTCCGCGGTGGTGGACTGGTTGTTTCAACGGAGCCTGCCAGCCCTCCTGGTCGGGACTGCGTGTATGTGTCGGCTATGTGACTGTCTTGCAGGGGGAGGAGGGTTACAGATCCCCTGCTGCGCGGCTCTGTGATCCAGGGTAAGGACCGCTGCATAAGATCTGTAACTGCCCTCCCCCGCCACCAAGTCACAGAGCAACACCACCGCCCCCACCACACAGAACATGAAAACCACCTCCCAGACTGACCAGGATAACTAGTCACTGCACTGTATATGTGCCCTGCTGCTGCACCTGCCCCCTGCTAAAGGTGACTGTCCTGTCCAATGACCAAGCCCCTTCCCCCCCTTCAGACAGACTCCCCTCCAAAAGAAGAGGATGGAAACAGAAATGAACAGAAACGTATTCTTTATTAACAACCGCACATGGAACGGGGGGGTGAAACTTGGACGGGGTCTTGTGTGAGGCGGGTAGGAAAGGACTTTTCAAATTTTGGGGAATGAGAGCCTTCTAGTGGTAGAGCAGTCCGCAGGGGTGGAGTGAAATTTTTCCCGGCCCCTTCCACCCCTCCGTGTTTGGACTTTGGGTGAGGGGGGTATGGGACTTGGTGGCGGGGCAGGGCAGTTACAGAGAGACTGCAGCGGGGCTCTCTCCTCCTGCCTCCGGTCCTGCAGAACATCCACAAGGCGGCGGAGCGTGTCCGTTTGCTCCCTCATTAGTCCAAGCAGCGTTTGAGTAGCCTGCCTGTCCTCCTGTCGCCACCTCTCCTCCCGTTCAATGTTTGCCCGGTGCATTTGGGACAAGTTCTCCCTCCACTGTGTCTGCTGGGCTGCCTGTGCTCGGGAGCATTCCATTAGTTCAGCAAACATGTCTTCCCGTGTCCTCTTCTTCCTCCTCCTAATGTGCGCTAGCCTCTGGGCAGATGTGGCTGTGGGAATTGGAAAAAGGGAGTGAATTCCTGAGACAGAGCAATGTATCTGTGAACAGAGAACATAGTCTTTCTCTGTGAACAAGACCATGCAGAGCACCTATCACACGCGCACTGAGGACAAGGTCGAATTTTCGGCCCTCGCCTACAGTGCCTGCGGTCTTGCTGTGGCGAGCTGAGGAGCAGGGCTGGACACCGGACTTTGTCTAGATGGCAAACATGGTAAGCCGTAGACTTGTGGCCGCTTAAAACTTTAAGAGTGGCACTGGCCTCCTTTCACATAGAAAGCAATGCGAGTCTCTGCTGGCAGCAATCCTGCAAGCATGAACTCTGGCCCTGTCCCAGCCCCTCGCGGCTGTAAACCGCGTGGCTGTAAACCGGCGGTTGCAGTTCTGTAAAGGGACGGGCAAGCAGTCCCAATACTAACTTTCCCCTACCTAATTCACAGCAGGGAGTCATGCCAGACATCACCCTCCTGAAGGTCTCGGAGAGCCAGAAGGAGAAGATGCTCAGGGACAGCCTGTAGAAACCGGGGCCATTTGCTGCGCTGCTCTGCAAGGCCATGATCCCGGAGTACCTGCTGGCGTTGTGGCAGGGAAACGTGTCCTACCACGGGGGGCCTAATAAGCTCTCCCTGCCCAGGAACCTGCTGATGAGGCTGGAAAAACACCTGCAGGAGGTGTATGAGGAGTTCTCCCCGGAGGATGTCGCCTCTATCCCCGGTTACATTGACCAGTTCTTGGCTTAGGTGCCCTTGGAGGGACAAATGACTGCAGGGTTTTGGGCACTATAAT
>NW_020695307.1:2162-10059 GCF_002925995.2 Terrapene triunguis
TCTTTGCATTCCGTCTTTTGGAGCGCAGCTCGGAAAGCACGGACTCATCTCCCCACACAGCGATGAGATCCAAGACTTCCCGATCTGTCCATGCTGGGGCCCTCTTTCTATTGGATTGCACGGCCATCTCTGCTGGAGAGCTCTGCATCGTTGCCACTGCTGCCACTGCTGCTGAGCTCGCCACGGTGTCCAAACAGAAACTGCGCTTCAAACTGCCCAGACAGGAAAAGGAATTCAAATTTTCCCGGGGTGTGGCTGGTCAGAGCATCCGAGCTCGGACTGCTGTCCAGAGCGTCAACAGAGTGGTGCACTGTGGGATAACTCCCGGAGCTATTAGCGTCGATTTCCATCCACACCTAGCCTAATTCGATATGGCCATTTCGAATTTAGCGCTACTCCTCTCGTTGGGGAGGATTACAGAAATCGATTTAAAGAGAGCTCTATGTCGAACTAAATGGCTTCCTGGTGTGGACGGGTGCAGGGTTAATTCGATATAACGGCGCTAAATTCGACATAAAAGCCTAGTGTAGACCAGGCCTAAGTGGGTGTGGATTTGGAGTCAGGAGTGTATATTAATGGCCCACATTTTTATGCATGGACGAATTGGACTGGGGAGAAAAAGGTGAAGTGTCTCTCAAACCTTGTGGAAATGAAGATTGTTGCTGCTTCATATTTGATCGAAAGTGTGAAAAAATCCAAACATGGCTTGAACTGAATCATGAAGCAAAATGAAATTTTGCCATGAAAACATCTGCTCACCTGGTGCTGGCAGATGCTATGATCTTTGTACACACTGTTTGGCCCAGATGCTTTGTTCCTATTATGATTTGGATATCTGTGTAATGCTGATAATAGGAGTTCATTGCTGAGTGTGCTGTCTCAACACAGGTCTTATTTCATTCTCTGTAGGCTTCATGCTTGCTTTAATTCTTCCATTTTCTAAAGCTCATAACACAGAAAACATTTTTGACTGAATTCTTCCAAATGACATCAATCCTGCTGGGAAATCCTCTTGATATCTTCTCATGAGTCTCACACAAATGTAAGGTTAGAAGGGACATCTAGTGGTCATCTAGGCCCCCTGCACTGTGGTAGGACCAAGTATACCTAGATCAGTGGTTCTCAAATTTTTTTTTCCGCGGACCTCTTGAAAATTGCTGAGGGTCTCGGCCAGGGGCGGGCAAACTTTTTGGCCTGAGAGCCATATCGGGTTTCTGAAATTGTATGGAGGGCTGGTTAGGGAAGGCTGTGCCTCCCCAAACAGCCAGGCATGCCCCGGCCCTCACCCCCTATCTGACACCCCCCCGTTTCTCGCTCCCTGACGGCCCCCCCAGGACTCCTGCCCCATCCAACCCCCCCACACCGTTCCCTGATGGCCCCCCCACGGGATTCCTGCCCCATCCACCCCTCCCTGCCCGCCCCCGGGACCCTTGCCCACCCCCCGCTGCCCAATCCAACCCCTCCTCTCATTCCTGACTGCTCCCTGGGACTCCTGCCCCATCCAACCACCCCTTCTCCCTGTCCCCTGACCGCCCCCGGAATCCCTGCCCCTGACTGCCCACTGCCGCCCCATCCAACCTCCCCCCACCCTCCTGACTTCTCCCCGGGATCCCTGCCTCCATTCAACCCCCTGTTCCCCGCCCTCTGACCGCCCCACCCCTATCCGCACCCCCGCCCCCTGACCACCACCACCCCGAAATCCCCTGCCCTCTATCCAACCCCCAACTGCTCCCTGCCCCTTTACCCTGCTGCCTGGAGCACGGGTGGCTGGCCCACTACAGCCACACCTCCCAGAGCACCAGGACAGGCTGTGGCTCTGCAAGAGCCACGCCGCCCAGAGCATTGCGCTGGCGGCGCGGCGAGCTAAGGTTGTGGGCGAGGGGGAACAGCGGGGGAGGGGCTGGGGCTAGCCTCCCGGGCCAGGAGCTCAGGGGCCGGGCAGGAGGGTCCTGTGGGCCGGATGTGGCCCGCGAGCCATAGTTTGCCCACCTCTGGTCTTAGCGGACCACTTAATGATCTTTCCAAATGTTGTTTGTACTGTTAGCTAACTATTGTAAAGCACTTTGGATAAAAGCACTATATAAAAAAAAACCCTTAATAATAATTAGCGTTTTTTTGTTCTACAAATAAAAGCATACAACTCATATTTTAATATCAGTAGTCTTACCTTTCTAATGCAATGGGTGTGCGCTCTCTCCCCCGCTGCAGCAGCCCCCGAGCTGGGGTTGGGAAGGAGTGGGGTCTCTCCCCCGCCACAGCAGCCCCCGAGCTGGGGCTGGGAAGGAGGAGGGTCTCTCCCCCGCCATAGCAGCCACAGAGCTGAGGCTGGGAAGGAGGGCCATCTCCCCCCGGCAGCCGCAGCCCTGGAGCTGGGGAAAGTCACCTCTTTCTCTGGCCACTGCAACCCTGCACGTCCCAATTTCCCCACCCCCTCTTCTCACCCCACTGCCCCCTCCCACCAACCCCCTATTCCCCCCAAGGCACTACCTCACCGTACATGTGCATCTTCTCCAGGGTCCAGGCACCTAATTAGTGAAGCCACGCCTGCGTGGCTCCATTAATTAGGTGGGTGGCCCTTCATTCTCTTGTGTGCGGCCGCCCAGGTGTGCACCTTAGAGGAAACTATCCGTGGACCACCTGATGGAGCTCGCAGACCACTGGACCACAGTTTGAGAACCTCTGATCTATATCATGAACCATTCTTTCTTGTTGGGATTCTGAGACTCCTTCACATGCCTGGAACCTCATTGGAGTTTGGTTATTTTAAGATACCTGACACTTTTAGGCGTTTACCACTGGTGCTAACCTCTAGGGTCAGAATGCTCATGGGGGCCAGGATCTCAGAACGCACTGCTCCTGAGACAGCCTTACTGGTAAGCTGTGGCTTGTTCATATTATTATTTCTGATGCTTAGATATTAATTGTGGATGAACCAGTTTAAATAAAACAAGAGCTTCAGCCAAACCAAGAGAAACATCAGAACTCTCTGTATAGTTGTCTCATTCCTCTGTGCTGTGCCTCTGAGAACTTCTACACCCTGCAGCATGATCCCATTTTCCTTTGCTGTAACTGCAACGTAATCCAGTCTTGACTCCTTCACATATAACTACAGATTTTATATAGATTTTAAATAAAGTCTTAGGGTGAAATCCTGGCCCTATTGAAGTCAATGGGAGTTTTGCCATTGATTTCAGTGGGGTCAGGATTTCATCCTTAGTGTTTAAATAATTATTGACTTCAGTAGGACATCTTTCACAATGAAGGATCCCAAAGCACTTTACGAAGAGGAATTGGCTTACTAGTCGTTAAAATACTATCAGCATGGGGGGTGCAAGGTGACCCCAACGGTACACAGCAACCCTATCCAATAGTTTTCAGACAGAAAGGGAAGAATTCCACATGGAGCTTCAGTAGGGTTGCCAACTTCGTAATATTTAAAAAAACGGAAACTCCAGAAGGAGTGCTGGAACCTCCTCAGCCCCACCTCTTCCTCACGAGAATCCGCCCCTGCCCCACCTCTTCCCCCAAGGCCCAGTTCCCCCTTCGCGCCTCTTTCCCCCCTCCCTCCATCACTCACTGCTTTTCCCCTCTCCCTCCCTCCCTGTGTGGGTTTGGAGGCACTTGCCTACAGAGCTGGGGCTGGGAGCTGCAGCCAGGTAGGAGGTGCCCCGGGCTAAGTAGGGGCTAGCGCGGGTGATGACTCGGTGCCTCCCCATCTCCCCTGCCTGCAGTAACTGGACTTTGAGTTTCTGGTTGGTAGATCAGACTGGACACCATCCGGTCCCCTTTTCGACCTGACTTTCTGGTCAAAAACTGGACATCTGGACACCCTAAGCTTCAGGTGGGATTTAGGTGTGAAGAATGTCCTCCTCTAAAATAGAATATGGCCAGAAGCTCCAGAGCTAAGTTTTGCTACTCTTGCAAAAAGTCCATGGGAACTTTTAATGTCTAAGAACCTGATCGAAATCTCATTGAAATGGACTTCAATGGGCTTTGAATCAGGTTCTAATGGACAATGAGATTCCTTCCATTGATTTCAGAGGGCATTGGAATATAACCTAATTAGATTTGCATCTCATTGGAGAGACAAGCTCCCCCTTCCCACCATTTTTCTCTTTCCAGAACCTATTTTACTTCTAGCTTGCCTTAGTTTAACACAGTGCCTTATGAAGAAGATGGAAAGGAGTGTGGAGAAGTGTAAAGTGACTGGCTGGTTAAGCATCTAGTGGGCTGGCAGACTATTCACAAAATAATGAAAATCATGTTTGTATTCATTAAAATTAAAAAGCCAATTAAAAATGTATCCAAAGCAATTAGGTCTTCGCAGGCTCTTTCTCTCTTCACTTTAGTAAATTAGAGCACTGTCATTAATTTCAGGGATTATTTTATGAATATTTTAGACTTCTTAGTTTTACACAAAAAGAACTGTAATTATTACATCTCAGCAATGAGCAGCTGATAACGTCTCATTTAACATGACACCTTATCTCTCTTTGAAGGATGGAGCCCCAGTAATTGATTTCCAGTAAGATGTAGATGGGATCTGGATATTAGTGTAATGGGTTATTATAATGGCACATGGGCTGTCAGGGACAGTGTTACACAGTGGCAAACTCTGGAAGTCACCAACTAAGTAAATGGAAAATATTGTTAGGAGTGAACATAGGCCCAGATCCACAAAGGTACTTAGGCCTGGTCTACACTAGGCTTTTATGTCGACTTTAGCGCCGTTATATCGAATTAACCCTGCACCCGTCCACACCAGGAAGCCATTTAGTTCGACATAAAGCTCTCTTTAAATCGATTTCTGTAATCCTCCCCAACGAGAGGATTAGCGCTAAATTCGACATGGCCATATCGAATTAGGCTAGGTGTGGATGGAAATCGACGGTAATAGCTCCGGGAGCTATCCCACAGTGCACCACTCTGTTGACGCTCTGGACAGCAGTCCGAGCTCGGATGCTCTGACCAGCCACACCCCCGGGAAAATTTGAATTCATTTTCATTTTCCTGTCTGGGCAGTTTGAATCTCAGTTCCTCTTTGGACATCGAGGGGAGCTCAGCAGCAGTGGCAACTATGCAGAGCTCTCCAGCAGAGATGGCCGTGCAATCTAATAGAAAGAGGGCCCCAGCATGGACTGATCGGGAAGTCTTGGATCTCATCGCAGTGTGGGGCGATGAGTCCGTGCTTTCAGAGCTGCGCTCCAAAAGAAGGAATGCTAAGATCTACGAGAAGATCTCCAAAGCCATGGCAGAGAGAGGCTACAGCCGGGATGCAACGCAGTGCCGCGTGAAAATCAAGGAGCTGAGACAAGGCTACCAAAAAACAAAAGAGGCTAACGGACGCTCCGGATCCCAGCCCCACACATCCCGTTTCTACGAGGCACTGCATTCCATCCTGGGAGCGGCCGCCACCACTACCCCACCCCTGACCGTGGACTCCGAGGATGGGATCATGTCCGCAGCCGGTTCCTCGTCGGACATGACAGCGGACGGGGAAGATGAAGAAGGAGATGAGGAGGACGAGGCAGTCGACAGCGCTGGCACCGCTGATTTCCCCGACAGCCAGGAGCTCTTCATCACCCTTACCGAGATCCCGTACCAACCGTCCCCATCCCTTACCCCGGACACAGAATCAGGGGAAGGATCAAGCAGTAAGTGCTGTAAACATGTAAACATTTATTTAAAACAGAACGGTAATATTTATACTATTAACAATGTACATTTATAAAAGTTCTGTAAACTAGTAAAAAAATAATCAGGTACAAAACAGGAATATTTACAAAGGTAACAAATGGGTTTTCATGATTTCTCTGTCTTGGGCTCTTCTCAATTTAGTCCCAAGTGTTTTAAAAAATTTTCACAATGTCCGTTACTCCATGATTCCCAGGCCCAAGACGCTCCACTCCATAGTCCCAGTGCACCTACGCGAAAATCCGGTCAATGTGGCCGGGGATCGACGAGAAATCCTCGTAGGAGAACTCCTCGTAGGTCTCGTGGAGGTAGAGCTCAAGCCTGTTGATCAGGTTCCGGGGTAGGGCGATCTTAGTGGGCCCTCCGTGGTAGCAGACATGCCCCCTCCACGCCACAATCAAGTACTCCGGGATCATGGCCTGACATAGCATGGCGGCATACGGCCCCGGTTTCTGCATGCTTTCCCGCAGCATGCGTTCTCTCTGGGTGTCCGGGATCCTCAGGAGGGTGATGTCGCTCATGACGCCCTGCTTTGAATTAGGGAGGGGACTGTTAGTATTGGGACTTTTACAGCCACGCGGTGGAGGGAGAGGGGCAGCATACAGGGATCTTTCCCTGGGACAGCCGCGAGGGGGTGGGACAGGGGCAGAGTTGATGCTGTCCTGATTGCTGGCAGCAGAGACTGGCATTGCTTTCAATGTGAAAGGAGGCCAGTGCTACTGCTGGAGTTTTAAGCAGCCACAAGTCTGCGGCTTACCATTATTGCCCGCTCCAGAAGTTCAGGTCTCCAGCCACAGTTCTCTGAACAGTCCAAGACCTCCGCAAGTCCACAGGCACTGAAGGCGACGGCCGAAAATTCGACCTTGTCCTGAGTGCGCATGTGAGAGGTGCAGTGCATGGTCTTGTTCACAGAGAAAGACTAGGTTCTTTGTATACAATTTCATTTATCTGTCTCAGGAATTCACTCCCTTTTCACAATTCACACAGACACATCTGCGACTGTCTCCCAACCCAGCCTCTCAGCACACTCCCAGAGGCTAGCGCAGATTAGGCGGAGGAAGAAGAAGACGCGTGAAGACATGTTCTCAGAACTAATGGACTGCTCCCGAGCCCAGGCAGCCCAGCAGACACAGTGGAGGGAGAACTTGTCACAAATGCACCGAGCAGTCATGGAACGGGAGGAGAGGTGGCGTCAGGAGGACCAACAGGCTACTGAAAAGCTGCTTGGACTAATGAGGGAGCAAACGGACACGCTCCGGCGCCTTGTGGATGTTCTGCAAGACCGGAGGCAGGAGGACAGAGCCCCGCTGCAGTCTATCTGTAACCGCCCTCACCCGCCACCAAGTCCCACACCACCCTCACCCAAACTCCAAAGAAGGAGGGGCGGCAAGGGCCGTTAAAACTTTCAGTCAACCCCTGCAGACTGCTCTAGCACTAGAAGGCTGACATTCCCCAAAATTTCATAAGTCCTTTCCCACCCACCTCACAGAAGCCCCCGGCCAAGTTTCACACCCCACGTTTCATGTCTGGTTCGCAATAAAATGTTTGTTTCTGTCCATTACTGTTTCAGTCAGGTTCTTTTGAGGGAGAGTCTGTCTGGAGGGGGGGGAAGGGGCTTGGTAATTGGGCAGGACAGTGACCTTTAGCAGGGTACAGAGGCGGTGTCAGGTCCAGCATCAGGACACATACACAGTGCGGTCACTGGTTACCCTGGTCAGTCTGGGAGGTGTTTTTCATGTTCTCCATTGAAATAACCAGTCCACCAGTGCGGAGCCTGTCATTCCGGGAGTTTAGAAGCATCATTTGCATCAGAACACTGAACCCGCCCCCCGCCACAGTCTGCGTCCCCGGTTTAAAATATTCCCGCGAAAACAGCAATACAGACAACGCTGTTCATTAACAAAATCGAAATGATTTTATTTTTTGGGAAGGGGAAGGGGGTGAAGGGGGTATGTAACTGGAGAGGATAGTCAAAATGAACTGGGTAAAGAAACGGGGGCAGGTTCAGCTTCTCTGTCCACAAACTGAAAAGTCACTGGTTGCCCTGCTCACTCAGGAACCTAGCTTTCAAAGCCTCCCGGATGCACAGGGCGTCCCGCTGGGATCTTCTAATGGCCCGGCTGTCTGGCTGGACGTAATCAGCAGCCAGGCTATTTGCCTCTAGCTCCCACCCCGCCATAAAGGTCTCCCCCTTGCTCTCACA
>NW_020695308.1:0-17957 GCF_002925995.2 Terrapene triunguis
ATAGAATATCAGGGTTGGAAGAGACCTTAGGAGGTCACCTAGTCCAACCCCCTGCTCAAAGCAGGACCAATCCCCAACTAAATCATCCCAGCCAAGGCTTTGTCAAGCCGGGCCCTAAAAATCTCTTAAGGATGGAGATTCCACCACCTCCCTAGGTAACCCATTCCAGTGCTTCACCACCCTCCTCGTGAAATAGTGTTTCCTAATATCCAACCTAGACCTCCCCCACTGCAACTCGAGACCATTGCTCCTTGTTCTGTCATCTGCTACCACTGAGAACAGCCGAGCTCCATCCTCTTTGGAACCCCCCCTCAGGTAGTTGAAGGCTGGTATCAAATCCCTCCTCACTCTTCTCTTCTGCAGACTAAATAACCCCAGTTCCCTCAGCCTCTCCTCATAAGTCATGTGCCCCAGCTCCCTAATCATTTTTACTGCCCTCTGCTGGACTTGCTCCAATTTGTCCACATCCTTTCTATATTGGAGGGCCCAAAACTGAATGCAATACTCCAGATGTGGCCTCACCAGTGCCGAATAGAGGGGAATAATCACTTCTCTCGATCTGCTGGCAATACACTTACTAATGCAGCCCAATATGCCGTTAGCCTTCTTGGCAACAAGGGCACACTGCTGACTCATATCCAGATTTTTGCTAATGTAATCCCCGGGTTTACTCTGGTTTACAGAGAGAACGGTTGGCACAGAAGGTTTAAGGCCAAAATTTGCAAACTTATCTGCTAATTTTGGTTGACTTAATGATTAGGTGCCCAACTTGAGATGTCTGGGATCTGATTTTTTTTTTCAAAGCTGCTGAGCAGTCACAGATCCCATTGACTTTGATTGGAGTGGTTGGTGCACTCAGCACTTTTGAAGATCATATCCTACATGTTTGTAGTTAGGAACCTAGAAAACGAGGACTGCCTAGCTAGTGGCCACCTCCGAAAATATTCCGGTCTAAGTGACTTGCCCAACATCCTATTAAAAAGTCCATTCCAAGCTCTGGATGCCATTGACACTTTCTAAATTATACAAAGCGTGAAATAAATAAACTCAGTTATTCCTACAAACACAATACCCTGTACACAGCAAAGACGACAATAACAAAAACCTTAAACCCTCCAAAATCATCTCTATTTAGCTTCATAATTCTGTTTGCTCCTCATGAGTGAGGGAGAAGTGGTGGATCTTTCAGTACACCCAGACAATTAGAAACCTGGGTTCTGTTCCTTGCTCTGTCAAAAGTGAAGTGTGTGATCTGTTATTTCATCTGTAAAATGGAGTGAGGATGATGTTTGTCTGCTTCCTTGGGTAGAGGTGAGAGTTCTTGCTTAGGCCTGGTCTACACCTAAAATTTAGACCAACCTAGCTTCATCGTTCAGAGGCGTGCCACGATATTTTTAGTCAGGCATGCAAAATAGTGTCTTCTCTTCCGTGTGACCTCACATGGACCATACTTGCAAGGTCGCACTATGCAGAGAATGTCACTTTGTTTGCATGTTCGAGGGCTGGATGGAATCATCTTGCAGGCACAGCCCGTCCTGGGGCATGTCACTGATTGCTTAGGGCTGTGAAAAATGTTGTGACCTGTGCAATGTAGTTAGGTCGACCTAACCTCCCCTGTAGATGCAGCTAGGTCAACAGAAGAATTCTTCCATCAATCTAGCTACCGCCTCTTGGAGAGGTGGATTAACTATATCGATGGAAAACCACTTCTGTCAGTGCAGGAAGCATCTGTGCTATGAGGCTGCAGCACTGTAGCTGTTCTGCTGTAATGTACACGCACCCTTAGTAACAGAGGTGGTTGTGAAGTGTTTAGAGCTATTAACACCGCTCGGTGGAAGAGGTGAGAGTTGAGCTGGTGGTCCAGGGCATCTTTCACTGAACCAAATTTGGTCTATGTCCTGTCTGGAGCTATAGCGCTGCATGGTTATTTCAAAATGATGAAAAAGGCTCTGCAGAATCAGAGAGCATGTGCAGCGAAGTTGAAATGTTCAGAAAATTAAGGATAAGTTGTTTAGCAATTTCTACTGTGCATGTACAGAAGATGAATTTCTTCAATTTATAATTGTGCCAAATCTGGGCATATGATCATGGGGACAGTAAAAATCAACTCCCTGACTTCAGGACTTCCCCTGCCAATTTTCAGGTTTCTGTTGCAAATCACAGTAGTGCTAGACCTGTTCAAAAATAGGCTGAAAAAATTTAACACTGGCTAACCTACCAATTTGCACTAACCTTATTCTCAAAAATAGCTGCAACATTTTTGATCAAACAGAAACACTCAGGCTGAGAAAATTTAAATTACTCTGTGTCTCCAGACCAAGGCAGAATTCATACAATGGTACTGAAAGCAACAAAAGACCAAAGAATCATAGAATTATAGAAATGTAGGGCTGAAAGGGATCTCAGAGTCATGAAATCCAGACCCCTGCGCTGAGGCAGGACCAAGTAATTCTAGACCATCCCTGACAGATGTTTGTCCAACCTGTTCTTAAAACATCCAATGATGGGTATAAAACAACTTCCCATGGAAGCCTATTCCAGAGCTTAACTATCCTTCGAATTAGAAAGCTTTCCCTAATATCTAACCTAAATCTCCCTTGCTGCAGATTAGATCTATTACTCCTTGTCCTACCTTCAGTGAACATGGAGAATAATTGATCACTATTCTCTTTATACCATATTTGAAGACTGTTATCAGGTCCCCTCTCAGTCATCTTTTCTGAAGAGTAACATACCCAGTTTTTTAACCTTTCCTCATAGATCAGATTTTCTAAACCTTTTATCACTTTTGTTGCTCTCTTCGGGACTCTCTCCAGTTTGTCTCCATCTTTCCTAAAGTGTGGTGCCCAGAACTGGACACTTTATTTCAGCAGAGGCCACACCGGTGCTGAGTAGAATGGGACAGTTACCTCCTGTGTCGTACATACAACACTCATGTTAATATACTCCAGAATGGTGATAGCTTTTTTTCGCAGTTGCATCTCTTTGTTGACTCTCATTCAGGGTGTGGTCCCCAGATCCTTTTCAGCAGTACTACCACCTAGCCAGTTAGTCCCCATTGCGCAGTTGCACATTTGAAGTTGCCTTCATAAGTGTAGTACTTTGTACTTGTCTTGTTGAATTCAGACCAATTCTTCAGTTTTGTCAAGGTAATTTTTAACTCTAATCCTGTCCTCCAAAGAGCTTGCAATCCCTCCTATCTTGGTCTCATCAGTAAACTTTATAGCATACTTTCCACTCCCTAATCCAAGTTATTAATTAAAATATTGAATAGTACCAGACCCAGGACTGATCCTTGTGGGACCCTCCCTGTTTGACAGTGAACGATTGATAACTGCTCTTTTTAAAGACGTCGAACTATAGTGCCAACTACTATGTTAATGTATCATTGTAAAAACACCACCTGCCCTGGATGACTGCTAACTTCCTAGCCATTTTTTAAGAGAAGCAAGGGTGACTGGGTTGGGGAGGGGGCTGGGAGAGGAGGAAAGTCTATTACAAAGTGCTTAGATGAACATCTGATGAATATAAATCAGCACAGATACTTCAAACTTTTAAGGTTCTTTGGAAAACTTTAAAATAATAAAGGGCACTGGGGAATGTATTTTAGACTTTTCAGAAGCTTTTGTAAAAAGACTAGATGAAACTAAAAGGCCACAGATATAAAACTGATAAGAGGAAATACTAGTTCATAGAATGCACAATTAGCCTGTGGAATTCTCTGCCAAAATAGATGATTGAGTTCAAGAGTTTAGCAAGTTTTAAAAAAGGAGGGGACACTTTTCTATAGATAACGAGAACATCGAATTTAAAAATGAAGAGCCTTGGAAGGGATGTAAACTTTCCTGCTTCAGGGCATAAGACAAGTTCGATCTGTGCACATGCCTTGGGTCTGTTTGCTGGATGGAAGAGCTAAAACAAGCTCAATTTAATGCTGCTGCTAATGAACCATCAGGTGCCACGTATTGAGCCAAGGTGGGTGAGGTAATATCTTTTACTGGACCAACTTCGGCAATGAATTTAGCAGTGACAATCTGAGTTCGTTTCCCAGACCTGAGGAAGAGCTCTTTGTACGCTCAAAATCATGTCTCACACAACAGAAGTTGGTCCAATAAAAGAGATTACCTCACCCACCTTCTCTCTCTAATATCCTGGGACTGACACAGCTACAATGACACTGCATGCTTATTGCAGTCCTCCTTCACATGAGTTTGTGCCCTAATCTTGCAACACAGTCTGTTAATGACTGGCATAGGATGTCATTATGGCAGAATGGAGGATATGTCTGTGTCAATTTACATTCGGTTTGCTGTTTTGTGGACACTGTTATATTTTCAACCTCCTTTTTCAGTGTAGTCTTATTTGTGGCTTTGAGCATTCGTTCTGTAGCATTTGTGGTTCTGAGCATTGGTCTAGCGGGTAAGATGCTGGACTGGGTATTAGGAGACCTGGGTTCTATTCCTGACTCTGCCACAGATGTGCTGGGTGATCTTGGGCATGTCACCTCCCCTTTGAGTTAGTTGGTGTTGGTCCTGCTTTGAGCAGGGGGTTGGACTAGATGACCTCCTGAGGTCCCTTCCAACCCTGATAGTCTATGATTCTATGAAGAGCTTGATACCAAATGCAAAGACTCTCAGCTGGTCTACATTGGGAACCTACATTGGCATAGCTGTGTCTCTGCCATTTCATCACCAGAAATGGAAGAACACATTGGAGAGAGTGCAGGCAGGAGGGACCTTGCCTCCCCTCAGGATGGTGACCAAATCTAAGGACTCTCAGCAGTGGTGAAGACACTGGTGTCTGTGTGCGTGTGCGTGCCCATCGAGGAGGTAGTTGTTTTCCATAGATCTGCAAGGGCAAGTCTACACTACAAAATTAAGTTGACCTAAATTACGTCGACGTATAGCCACTGCAGTAATTAAATTGCTTTTGCGTGTCCACGCTAAACTCCTTGTGTCGGCAGTGCACGGCCTCACCAGGAGCGCTTGCACCAATTGAACTGTCAGTGTGGGGCATGTATGGGACGGCTTCTGAAAGGCAGCTACAGTCGATGTAAGCAACACAGTGTCTATGCTGATGCTGCATCGACCGAACTACGTCGACCTCTTGTGGAGGTGGAGCTATTAAGTCGGTTTAGTGGGCGAGAGACATCGTGGGAGCTACATTTTAGTGTAGACACTTGCAGAGTTAGACCTGGACTATACTACAGAGATAGGTCAACATAAGGCAGCTTATGTCAACCTAACTCTTGTGCTCTTTCTTTAAAAGAGTGTGTGTGTGTGTGTGTGTGTGTAAGTAATTCCTTTGCTAAGCCTGTGTTTCTTGCTTTACTGCCATGTCCCTAATGGGGTTACTTAGCAAACCAGAGCTTCCCCAGGCTAATTGTGAGGGAATGAGTCTAAGCAACAGGGGGTTCAGGAGTGCAGTGGCACTGGTTCCATGGGCTAGGTGGCTGGACTACAGGGTCCCACACATGGGATCTGCATCTGGGAGAGTGTTCATGAGAGTCCCAGAGCTAGAAACCATGATCAGGCACTGCCCATGCTCAGGGACTTAGAAGCAATGGGGTTCAGTAGTTGAATTACATAACAAAAGGCTGGTGTCTATCCAGAGAGTGGGCTGGACCCAATTGTGACAGTTGTATTCAGAGAAACTGAATGTGGTATGATGCCAAAGACCATATCTTTATGTATTTTCACTAGTCACAAGGCTTTCAATGGGCCTGTCTTCTCCCGTCCCCTGGATTTCCCTAGATGTCTCGGCACTGTCATAGCTCTGGTTATTCAGCTGGATGTGAAGGCCGTCCTTTTACTCTAATCAGTCTTACTTTGATCTCTAGACTAAGGGGCTAGTGGTCTAATCCGTTGTTCTTTGGGGCTGGTCTTCTGTTCTTATATCACTAACGTTTTCCTCAGAATAATCTGTTCTAGTCGTATGCATTTGTCTGTTGCCATGAAGAAGGCAAGCTTCCCTAGACAGCAGGAGTCTTGCAATTCTTCATGCAGTAAATTTTGTTTGGTAACTTACAGAAGAGCCTTAACCATGAATTGACACTCCTCCCCGGAACTCCTTTATTTAGGTATTCAGCTATGATTTATAGCCTACTGAGGTATCAAGTGGATCGGGCAGGACTTTGTGCGTTCCTGGGACTGAAGTACCATACTACCTCCATTACCTCTTAAATCACCCCCATACTCTGTGCTTGCTGGAATCTAGCTTTTTTCTGCAAATTTCAAAATTTCACTGATGTCATTGTAGGTAAAACTAAATTGAGATGTTGCGGGATGTAGGGGACTCCAAATTAACCAAGACTCTGTTATCTTGAAGTTCCATTACCAGATGGAGGAGCGAGATGATGTGGAGAAAGGAGCAGAGTGGGTCTTGCAGGACTGGTAGACCCTGAACCTCTGAGCCATGATTCTCTAGGGAGCTCAAACGAGTGGAACTGTTTGGAAGAAGAGAGCTATTGCATCCTCCTATGCAATCAGATGGCCAGCACCATGCAGGGATGGTGGATGGGAGGGAGAGAATGCAAATGGCAATTGTGTCATTTGAGATACATTTCCCTAATCCTTATTAGGTACTTTCATTTGTGCGCCAATGGGAAAACTGGATTGGCATGGGAACCGTTTACTGCATTTGAACATATTCCATTATTGCCACCGGCTGTTAGTGTTGGGCACGTCTGGGTTGTGAGTGCATGTATGGAGGCAGTGGGAATGTTGGACAGAGATCAGCTCTTCACCAGAGTTGCTGTAAAATTATATTTGCAAGCTATTTCCCGAGCAAGAGGCTGTTAATAGTGCATTCCTCTCAAATCCAAGAAGTGCAGTGACCTTGTTGAAGATATTTTCCCTTGTGAACATGTACCCAAAGAGCATTTCTGCTTTTTCTCAGCTGAGGGAGGATAGGTTGGGTCCCCCTCTCCCCCCTCAGTGGTTGAGCACCCACAACTTCAGTGAACTTAAATGAAAGCTGTGGGTGCTCAGCACCTCTGAAAATCAGGCCGTACTTTGAAATTAAAAAGTCTTAAGATGTGGTGGGCAGGTGGGTCTGCACCCACAGTACATCAAGTTCTATATTTATTTGTCCTGAGTGCCAATCCATGGTAGCTGACAAGCTACTTTCAAAAGTAGAGAAACTTTACATTCACTGCATTGCCGGTTTACACACATTCTGTCCCTTTGCTGAATCTCTTCATTTACCGTACATCTATCCTATCTTCTTTGTCCCATACAGTGTGCCATGGAGAGGGTCATGGCAGGGTGACAGTTCCACATAATATTGAATCTTGTTGGACCTTGAAGTCCCATCATCTTGCATTTCTGAACTTTTTCCAGAGAGCTAGTGTGGCAGTCCCACAACTTTCTAATGAGTACTTCGAGGCATTGTGTATATTCATTTTTTTTTATGAAGTCCCTTTAAATAGTCTTTTAAAATGTTTGTGTGTTTGTAAATATATGTAATACAAATGAGTTTTTCTGTTCCCCTGATGGTTACAGAGGTCTTTTCAGCAGCGGAACAAGAAACTGACTAAGGTCCTGATCCTGTACTTGAATCCATTCAGCCAAAAGAGTGCACTTGTGTGGATCCAGTTGCAGGATCGGATTCTGACTTAATATCCAGGAAAATGAAGCAGAATGCAGGCACATGCACAAATAACAAATTGAGAATATTTTGTTACTAACTTTTTTCAGTGTTGGTAATCTTGGGTTTTTGCATAATGTGCATCTGAGGATTTATCTCCTCGAGAGTGTCTTTTCCAGCCCTCATGAAGATTTAGCTGGGACACTGCACATAGAAAGGAGAGCAAGACCTTGGGGAAGTAAATAGCTTTGTGTCTTAAGACAGGCTAGTGGATCTGAGAGAGACCAATGTGGAGTGCCTTGACTTTGAGAGAGACTAGATGGATTGTGGGGAAACCCAAATATCCATGGCTTCCAAATAGATACCTTTGTGAATTTCCTTTGAGTGTCTGACTAGTCTCACTTGCAACATTAGAGGGCACTGTTGCTACAAGCTGCTACTAGGGTGCACTCACTACTGATGGAGAAATGAGCAGTGTGGATTTTTGAAGTCCTGTCTCTGTGTTGGTCTGTGGAGCTATGTAATTGACTGTTACAAGTTTTTCTTTCAAGGGTCACCCTCCATGCTTCTGTCCTGTCCTCCGGCTTTGCTATGTGGTTGTGTAGTTTCATGTCCAGCATTTAAGTAGACAGGGTATGGCTGAATTGTTCCAGATGCTCACTGGTTCTTCCAGATCTCTCACTGGGCTGTCTAATATGTCCTGCAGCCTCTTTGCATGTTAGCAGGCTTTTGGAACTTGAGTGATGCCAGAGTTGCCTAGTTATCTTTTGCATTCTCTGTCTTGCAACTGATAGAGCCAGATCTAAGTGTTGTTTCCTGTCTGTTTAAATCAGGCACCTTTAAAGTTCAAGGATGCATTAACATAGGAGTACATACATACTGTTACAAGTTATCAGAAAGTGTTGACTTGTCCACCAGCAAGCCCATCAGTAGGAAGGAGCTTGTCTGGAGAAGGAGGGGCAAAATTGATGTCCAGTAGGGAGGGGGGGAGAGAGGAGATTTTTCTTCTCCTTTCCTCCCCCTCGCTTACCTTCTGTTGCTCCAGCACATAACAGATCCCCAGCCAGAGCATCAGTGAAACTGGTGCAATTCTATAAGCTTCCTTTGTTCAGTGTGCTATTTCCTTTGAGCACAGCAGCAGCAAAGTGAAATTTACCATAAGAAGGTCTGTTTCACTGTTAGGCCTCCTGGAGCTCTCTTTGCTTAAAGCCAGGGCCGGCTCCAGGGTTTTTGCCGCCCCAAGCGGCGGGGGGCGGAGGGGAAAAGCTGCAATCGCGATCGGCGGCAGCTCCCCCGCGCCGCTTTCTTCTTCGGCGGCAGGTTCTTCCCTCCGAGAAGGAGCGAGGGACCCGCCCCGGAAGAGCCCGACGTGCCGCCCCTTCCCCTTGGCCGCCCCAAGCACCTGCTTGCTGGGCTGGTGCCTGGAGCCGGCCCTGCTGAAAGCTTCCCAACATGGGGCTTTTTCTAGCATAATTCTGCTGGTATAATATAACTCCTTATGTGGCTACTCTTATTCTGGAATAGGTGTGTCTACATGAGGAGTTACACTGGTATAACTATGTGGTAAAATTCCCCATGTAGATAAGCCCTTAGGAAATTTGCCCAGGGACCACTGGCAGTAGGAGAGTAAGCTGGTGTTGGGTTTTTTTCACGTACTCTTTGAGCTTTCAGGGGAGAAAGTCCAAATCTGATAGGGAAAGTCGGGTCTGCATCTTCTTTTACTGGGAAAGTGAAATTTGAACCAAAATTTCAGTGTTCTGAAACTGCTTTTACTCCATGGCTAGTTTGGAAGGTCTCACCTTGTGCTGTAAAAAATTGTTTAAAATTATGTCTGTTCCAAAAAGAGGTGATACAAGATGGTTATGGAAGGCCCTCTTCTGGGTAAGGGGGTCTATTCCTTCTATGAGATCTCTCTTCATCCTACGTTCATGTCAGTACTCTAATGGTAACATCACATTTTTCATTTTGTAAACTTTCTCTGGAAGCATACACTGTGGATAATGCAACCACTGATGACTGATCAGACACCCCAGTGAGTTCAAGCAAGGAAACAGTCTTCCCCAGGCCCAGCCAGGACTCCTCTCCTGGATTTCCACTGTGCTCTCCTATCCTTTGGACCCCCAGCCTATGGCACAACGTACTAGAAAGATCTCAGATGAGATAACCCTACCAGATGCCAGTGGTATCATTTTTATGTATTTAGTTAGTATCTGGGACCAGATCCTCTAGGGTAGGATCACACATCTTCCCAGAGCTGGCACACATACTTGGGGTGTTCCTCTCTAACCACTAAAGCCCTTGGCCTCATGGGCCAGGTGCAATAGCTATCAGTGGTGAATAAGCATGATAGAGAATCCACATAACCCTGTCCCCCTGACTATGTGTGGGGCATTAACAATTCCAAAAACTCAGCCAAACGTAAAAATGAAAACCAGTGTGGTCTGACTGTGTTAACAGCACAGAGTAGCTGTCTCCATTACATACTAGCTCCACCATCAGCAGCACTTGAGCTTCAACCCACACCCCCGATGGGTCAACTAGTTTGAGTTTAAAGCACCACTTACCTCAAGCTACAGGTTTTGTGTTTGTTCATGGGACTTGGGTTAGTGGCAACACTCGAGTTATGTCTTAGCTAACAACGTTGCAACGAAGACAAGCCCAGAAACCGATTAAACTCCTCTGCAAGAGACTGCACCTTCTTTTCCCTGTTCATAACCTATGCTCATGGGTAGATCTGTTCCTAATATCTGTCAGTCTCATAAATAATATGGTTAGTGCTAGTACTGACACTATTGATCTCTCTGATCATGCAGCTGTCTTCCTGGATTTGCAATTTACCCTCATTCATAGATTCCATGGCCAGAAGGGACCATTATGATCATCTAGTCCGACTTCCTGTATACAGGCCATAGAACTTCTCCAATTTAATTCTTAGAGCAGATCTTTTAGAAAAACATCCAATCTTGAGTTAAAAATTGCCAGTGATGGAGAACCTACCATGACCCTTGGTAAATTGTTCCAATGATTAATTATCCTCTCTGTTAAAATTTACACCTTATTTCTAGTTTGAATTTGTCTAGCTTTGACTTCCAGCCATTGGATATTGTTAAATCTTTATCTGCCAGACTAAAGAGCACATTATCATGTACATCTTCTAGACTATGACCAAGCCATGCCTTACCCTTTTCTTTGTTAAGCTAAATAGGTTGAGCTCCTTGAATCACAAAATCATAGAATATCAGGGTTGGAAGAGATCTCAGGAGGTCATCTAGTCCAACCCCCTGCTCAATTAGTCCACATCTTTTCTGTAGTGTGGGGCCCAAAACTGGACACAATACTCCAGATGTGGCCTCACCAATGCTGAATACTCCAGATGTGGTCTCACCAGTGCTGAATAGAGGGGAATACTCACTTCCCTCGGTCTGCTGGCAATGCTCCTACTAATGCAGCCCTATATGCCGTTAGCCTTCTTAGCAACAAGGGCACACTGCTGACTCATATCCAGCTTCTCGTCCACTGTAATCCCCAGGTCCTTTTCTGCAGAACTGCTGCTTAGCCAGTCGGTCCCCAGCCTGTGGAGGTGCATGGGATTCTTCCGTCCTAAGTGCAGGACTCTGCACTTGTCCTTGTTGAACCTCATCAGATTTCTTTTGGCCCAATCCTCCAATTTGTCTAGGTCACTCTGGACCCTATCCCTACCCTCCAGCGTATCTACCTCTCCCCCCAGCTTAGTGTCATCTGCAAACTTGCTGAAGGTGTAATTCATCCCATCATGCAGATCATTAATGAAGATGTAGAAGAAACCGGTCCCAGGACCGACCCCTGGGGCACTCCGCTTCATACTGGCTGTCAACTAGACATCGAGCTATTGATCACTACCCGTTGAGCCCGACAATATAGCCAGCTTTCTATCCACTTTATAGTCCATTCATCCAATCCATACTTTTTTAACTTGCTGGCAAGAATACTGTGGGAGACCGTATCAAAATCTTTGCTAAAGCCAAGGTATATAACATCCACCGCTTTCCCCATATCTACAGAGCCAGTTGAGTCTCACTATAAGGCATATTTTCTAATACTTTAATCAGTCATTGTTGTGTCTTTTTCTCTGAATCCTCTTCAGTTTATAAACATCCTTCTTCAATTGTGGACAACAGAACTAGACACACTATTCCAGCAATGGTTGCAGTAGTGACAAATACAGAGGTAAAATAACCTCTCTGCTCCTATTTGAGATTCCCATGTTCATGGATCTAAGGATTGTATTATCCCTTTCCGCCACAGTGTCACACTGGGAGCTCATGTTCATCTGATTATCCACCACAACTCCCACATCTTTTTCAGTTACTGCTTCTCAAGCTAGTCCCTCATCAAGTAAGTATGGCCCACATTTAGCCATATTAAAAGGCATATTGTTTGCTTGCACCCAGTCTACCAAGCAATCCAGATCTCTCTGTCAGTGACCCGTCCTCTTCACAGTTTACTACTTGCCCAATGTTTGTGTCATCTGCAGACTTTATCAGTGATGGTTTTATGTTTTCTTCCAAGTCATTAATAAAAATGCTAATTAGCCTAAGGCCAAGAACAGATCTCTGCATGACCCCACTAGAAATGTGCCCACTTGGTGATGATTCTACGTTTACAATTACCTTTTGAGACCTATCAGTTATCCAGTTTTTAATCCATTTAACATGTGCCATGTTAACTTTATATTTATCTAGTTTTTTTAATCAAAAACTTGTGCGGTAGCAAGTCAAACACCTTACAGAAGTCTAAGGCCATGTCTCCACCACAGAGTTAAATCTACTTAGTTTATGTCAATGATCATAAACTGCTGTAATTACTTCACTTGTGCATGTTCACATAACGCAGCTTGTGTCGGCGGAGCGTGTCCACGGTTGGTGCTCTAATACCGACAGGGAGAGCAACGCACTGTGGGTAGCTATCCCACTGTGCAAGTCGCCACTTTCTGCTGCTAGGAGTTCTGGGAATGGATCGCAGTGCATGATTGGGGTGGGCTCATGGCGTAGGAGCCAGAGGGGGGACATGCCGCTGCTTCCGGGAGCTGCTTGAGCTAAGCGCTGCCCAGAGCCTGCACCCCGACCCCCCCCTCCCCCCCCCCCCCCCCGCGCCCTCCCCCACCCCCAACCCCCTGCCCCAGACTGGAGTCCCCTCCCACAGCCTGAACTCCCCATTTTTTGCCCTACCCCAGAGCCCGCACCCCCAGCCGGAGCCCTCACCCCCCCTCCTGCACCCCAACCCCCAGTTCTGTGAGCATTCATGGCCCGCCATACAATTTCCATACCCAGATGTGGCCCTCGGGCCAAAAAGTTTGCCCACCCCTGCTCTACATGGAACTGAAGCATAAATTCTTTCTGGAGACCAGTGATGCCACAGCTCCCTCCCAGGTCACTGTGTGGGTGTCCATTGAAAGCCTTCCTGTGTGGCAGAATCATCTGATATGTATCCATGGGAAAAAACCCTGGCCCTAGTATTTGGGGAAGTGACTGCACAGCTAGACCAGGAATATGTATATTTTCTTACTCTTCCCCCTCCCCCTCCCTGTCTGCTTGTTTCTCCTCTGCTTTGCATCTTATCTGATGGGTGGTAGAGAAGTAACTGGAGAGGCAATCTGTCTGCCACGCCCTTTATCCCATCAGTCGGAGGCATGAGATGAGCCAGGGAGCATCTCTGGACCAAAGGACACTGCTTTCAAATTATCTGGCTCTGGGTGCATGGCACGCATGTGAAACCTACAGTGGATACAGATCGGGACCTGTGACACTGGGCCAGCGAGGGTTAAGCAACTAGCAGGCAAAGTGACCCAAAATTAATTTTTAAGAACATATTAGAGAAGTATTGAAATGATAAACAGTGCCATTTCTTGTAGATAGTTATCAAAGCCATGTGAAGTAGACTAAATTCTTTGAAATGTAAACTTATATTGTCAACGAATTAGAAGCAGATACTAATTGTATTTGTGTTTACCTATATCTGTTAGACGTTTATCAATGTGATCTAATTAGCTTGTAGATGATAAACTTGTGTTCCTGTCTGTTACTATGTTATATTGATTCAGAGGTCAAAAGGAAATATTAACATGTGCATGAAACTTGTGGTGTAATAATATCATTCTCTATATTTCTCTTTGGAATTTGTAGTAAACTACTTATGAACTGCTTGGATAGTAATTACTGTATGTTAATGAATGCCGCTAGTTATTGGTGTGTGCCTAGGAAATAGAGATTCATTTCAAAGCAACAGTGTGTATATTACCTATTCATTCCGGGAATGCCTGCTGTGCTGTCCTCTGTCAAGCAGCTACCCTAGCCTGCAAGAGAACTATCAAAGCACTCTAGGGCCTGATCCTTTTTTATCTCAGCTTTGCTTAAATTTTGTCAGGGGAAGTTCAAGCTGCAAGACTGAGGTCTCCAGGTATGTCCTGGATTATCCCTCTATTTCTCATGGAAGAATTTGAACAAACTCTGCCCATGGACTGCCTATTGGACTATAACTTCTAAAATTGATTCCAGAAAGACTTTTACAAATCAGCAACTTCGCCATCTGTCCAATGAAACTGACCTAAGAACTTTATTCATATCTGTATGTATAATGACCTTTTAACCACAGTAACTTTTTTCTTCTTTTTTTTTAGTAAATCTTAGATTAGTTATTACGAATTGGCCGTAAACATGCATATGGGTAAAATCTGAAATATTCATTGACCTGGTGGGTAATGTGTCCAATCTCCTGGGGCTGGTAGAACTTTGTAGTGAATAAGATTTTAAGTAATCCTCACTATATTAAATTTGGCTGTCTGGGTGGGAGCCAAAGGTTGGCTTACTTAAAGGGAACTAGTATCAGAGGGGTAGCCGTGTTAGTCTGGATCTGTAAAAAGTGACAAGGAGTCCTGTGGCACCGTATAGACTAACAGAAGTATTGGAGCATAAGCTTTCGTGGGTGAATACCCACTTCGTCAGGCTTGGGTGAATACCCACTTCGTCAGACGCATGCTTATTCACCCATGAAAGCTTATGCTCCAATACTTCTGTTAGTCTATACGGTGCCACAGGACTCCTTGTCGCTTTTTAAAGGTAACTGTATTTTTGGGTTCTTGGTAACCAGTGAGGTATTACAGAAGCTGTTTTGTGACTGGCTCAGTGAATCTAATTATAAGAATAAACTACCAGTTTTGGGAATTGTCTGTCCCATTCTTTGCAGTTTGTCCTGATTGAGCATTCTCAGTGTGGTCGCTGGAGGGGCCAGGGTCACAGGACTACACATGTCAGAGTTTCTAGTTACAGGAAAGTAACCTCCTCTTCTTAAAGAAACTGTTCCACAGTCTTGAGGTCAAACCGCCCAGTGATCCAGGTTTGTAAGAAGGAATAGATGTTGGGCACTCTTCTACTTCTCTGGCTGCCCAGGGCTGTGCCTTCCAGTGCTGTGGCTGCTTTGAAGATCAGTGTGATGAACAATGCAAGTGTTCCTGGTTTGTGGCTGCATGATTGAGGGCAGTGTGCACAGAAGTAATAGAGGACAGGGTGACAGATTTTGCTGTTAAAGCTGAAACTTTCTATTCCACACACTCAAGAGATGCTAAGTGAAGGAATGTGTCGGTGAAGTCATGTGACCAAACAAATGGAGCAGAACCACAATTTTCATTCAACAAACTTTTTAATTTTGTTCTTTGCCTTCCATATTATTCTCTCCACCTTTACACAGCTGCTTTTTCTTATGACGGTGTGATGCAAAAACACACGCAGGGTCATTCTAGTTGTATCACAAAATCTGGGGCCAGAACAGCAGGTGGAATCTAGTCAAATTTCTCCTCCTCTTACCTGTGCACAGGTCTCAGGTAATCATGAACCTCTTCCTCACACCTTTCTCTGTGCACTGCTTGCATGTCAGAAATGAGGTTTGTGGTGACCAAGAGGGGTGAACTCTGCAATGTTCAGAGCGTTGGCAGTGCTGCTTATGATCAGCCAGGGAGTGATCGTACAGAATGTGACAAGACTAGCTTTTATTCACCCTCCTACAACCTGGGGGAGCCTCAGCCTCCGCCAGCTCAGAAAACGACGCTGCGTGTTGATTTAAGAGGGTTGTGTCGGTTCATGAAACTTGCTTTAGTAACGTGCTTAGAGTTGGTTCTAAGTCCACATATCCTTGTTCAGATCAAATACTTCTCTGTATGTAACTTTTTGGGTGCTCTGGGAGTTTATTTTTCTCACTGGATTATTTCTTTGCCAAGCGCTAATTTAAAGGGATTCATTATATTTTTATGTTCAATATAGTGAATAGAATGTTGTTTCTTTCAAAAGGCTCCAGCTATATTTGTCTAGGGACTGCAGAGTTTCATAATTTGCTTCTTCATTTGCTGCTGCACTTCCAATAGTTTTTATTGCCCTGCAGCTTTCTGCGTATAGAGATGACCAGCAACTTAATGTACCTCAAATCTTATCTGATGAAGAAGGTTCTTATCCTTCTGAGATCAAACCCAAAAAACCCAACAACCTCGAAATGGGAATCGCAGCACATGACTGAGCAGAGCTACCATGGTCTTTCTCTGATTTTGAATTTGACCGCTTTCAGATCCTATGTGTGTCGTAAACCATGTGTGAGAAGATCAGTTTTTAACCTGCTAAGAGTTGTGCTGTTCACATTTCCTCTTAAGTGACTTTGTTCTAGAACATCTTTACTCCTGGTATATTAAAGTTGCATTTTTTTTTTGGGAGGAACACACGTTTCACATCTCTCTGTATTTAGGGGTTAGAAATAAATCATGTTTCTTTAGTGGCTAGAGATGTGCAGTGTTTTTCTTTATTGTAGAACACATTAAATCACAAATTTCACTGCAGTATGGAGCCAGTGAGCCTGTAGGGGATGAAAAGCCAGTAACCTCTTGAAATTCAAATTATGGTGATGCTGCCAGTTAAGGCACCACAACCATGCAAAGACAGCAATGGAAAACAGATCCACAGGCTGGGTCTGTTAAATATCAACTTTCATTCAATAAATGTCCTTTTTTGGGTCTTAGTAATGAAGAAAAAAGTAGGGCATTGCCACTTTCTACAGCGGGTACCTGTAAAGTGCTCTTTGTCAGAAGATAGTTTATCCCTCATATGCCTCTTTTCTTGTACCTTAATCCTGCCTGTCATTTTTTATTTTCTCAGTAGAACTGAGAGGGAGGGGAAGTGTCAATGTAAAGCTGTCTGTGAGCTTGCTGACAAGTCTTTTGGCAGCTGGGCCAGATGATTATGCTTTGTTTTTGGGAGGCTTTTGACCACTGGCTTCAGATCAGAAATAGTAGATCATTTTCAAAGAAACCCAAGAGCACACGTTCCATGGTGGAAGTATTTACATTTCAGGAGTGCTGGTTACTCCTTTTGATGTAATAGAACTTTCTTAATGTTGGTTTTCTTGCAAATGTAGTTAAAACTGAGAGAAATGTCAGTATTTTAAGAGTTATACAGTTTACCCAAAAGGGAAAGGAAAGATGAAAGTGATTGAATCCTATGTCAATGTAAGGGCAAGGATTGGATAGTACAGATGCAGTGGACAGTAAAACAGGTTGAGGGCATGAAAATTGTGGAGTTAATCTAATTTTCATTTAATTCCATATAGATAGCATCCTTTAATTAAAAAGATGATTAATACTTAACCTCATAAAACACTTTTGACCGTTTTGGATAAATAAGTGCAAAACATTATCACTCATATAATTCCCAGACAAAAAAAGGTATTAAAATAGAATTAAGGTTGAAAGTACCTGTCAGTAACTTAAGGGTAAAAAACATTGCAACAAAACATTACATTATAAACCCAGGAAATTCAGACTTGCGATTACATTTAAAAGAAATCAAACACGTTGAAGTATGGAAATACACCAGTAAGGCACCCAAACAACCTTAACTCTGTCCTATAGCAACATCATTCAATAACCATATGATTATGGCATTTTAGTGTTTGTGATCCCACATTAGTTTTAAACTGATTTTTAAAGACACATTTGAGTTTTTTCTATATATTTTCTCCTCATGATGACAAGTCACTAATAGACACACTCAACCTTCATGCCCCTTTAATGTCGTTTTTTTTTTTTTTTTGGGTTTCGGAATTTTTTTTGCATTTTTAATAATTATTAAAAGTTTCATTCATGCACCAAACCAGAAACCCAAAGGGAATGCTACCTTACTATATTGCTAATGATTTGAAGACCTGTATTATCACCCTTAATTTCCTTTTTACATTTTGTATTTTTTAAGGACATATTGGAGCAGCACAATGTGCTGTCCAATTGATCTGAGTTTACAGCCAGAGTAGCAGCCAAAGTCTACTGGTAACTGTGGTCTGAAGTTGCAATTGATGTATTG